>NW_020172679.1:225956-237117 GCF_003031525.2 Neophocaena asiaeorientalis asiaeorientalis
GCATGTGGGATCCTCCCAGACCGGGGCACGAACCCGTGTCCCCTGCATCGGCAGGCGGACTCTCAACCACTGCGCCACCAGGGAAGCCCACAATTTACATCTATTTATGTTGTGTATCCAATAACAAAATATTGGAGCTATAGTTATTTTTAATACTTTTGTCCTTAAATCTATACCATAGAGTTCCAAGTGATTTACACACCACCATTGCAGTATTGGATTATTTTGAATTTGACTATATGCTTACCTTTACCAGTGAATTTTACACTTTCATATGTTTCCATGTTATTAATAAGCATCCTTGGTTTTTTTCAACTTAAAGAACTCATTTTTACATTTCTTGTAAGACGGATCTAAGGATGATAATTTTCCTAAGCTTTTGTTTGTCTGGGGAAGTCTTTTCCCTTACTTCATTTCTGAGGGACAACTTTGCTTCATAAAGTATTCTTGGTTGGTAGTTTTTTTTTTTCCTTTGAGCACTTTGAATATATCATTCCATTCTCTCCTGCTCTGCAAGGTTTCTGCTGAGAAATCTGCCTATAATCTTATTAGGACTGCCTTGTACGTGATAAGTCTTTCTTCTCTTGCTGCTTTCAGAATTCTGCCTTTGGTTTTTGAGTTTGATTATACTGTATATTGTTAAAGATCTTTTTGAGTTGAATCTGTTTGGGGATCTTTGAGCTTCTTGTACCTGGATGGTATAATATTTCCCCAGATTTGAGAGCTTTTCAGACATTATTTCCTTAAATAGGTTTTCTGTCCTTTTCTTTTCTCACTCTTCTCCTTCTGATACTCCCATAATGTGAGTTTCCTTTCAGTTGATAGTGTCCCATAATTCGTGCAGACTTGCTTCACTCTCATATTTTAATTTATTTTCTACTCTTATTGGATAATATCAAGAGATCTGTCTTCAAGTTTGCATATTCTTTCTTCTGCTTGGTTGACCCTACCATTGAAGCTCTCTATTTCATTTTCATTTCATTCATTTTATTCTTCAGCCCCAGAATGTCTGTCTGGTTCATTTTTATGATTCCTATCACTTCATTGAACTTCTCATTTTATTTATGCATTGCTTTCCTGGGTTAATTGAATTGTCTATATTCTCTTGACTCTTGCTGAGCTTCTTTAAAATAATTAGTTTGGATTATTTTTCAGTTAACTATCACATTTCCATTTCTTTGGGGTCAGTTTGGGAAATTATTATGTCTCTAGTGGTGTTAATGTTTTCTTGCTTTTTCATGTTTCTAATGGCTTTACATTGATGTCTGTACATTTGAGGGAGCAGTCACCTCTTCCAGCCTTTTCAAACTAGCTTCAGTGGGCAAAGACTCTCACCTGAAGGTGGCTGAAGGGCACTGACTGGGTTATGCACAGTCTCTAGTTCCTGGGGTGGCACAGTGGCATGGTCTCTGTGCATCTCCATCACCTGAGGTCAATGTTGGCAAAGACTGCAGAGATCCTGAAGGTGGCAGTGGTGGCTAAGGCTATTGGGGTCCTCAGAGGCAAAGACTGCTGGGGTTCTCTTGTTCTTTTTTTGGCTTATGGGAGGAAGTTCTAGTTGAGGAGTTCTCTCTTGGCACCAGATTTTGTGTGCTTGCATTCTGAGTGGCATCAGAACTGGGATCCTGGAATTAGGCACACATAGAAGTATCATAGCCCCTGCATCCTGGGGCACAGGTGTACTTTCTATGGCAATGGTACTAGTTTTCTGAGGTGCAGGCATGTAGAGATGTCCCATAGAAGTGGGTCTCAGCTCTCTGGGTCTTGAAACTGTGACTTGGTCCTGGGGGATGGGGACGCAGCAGTGGCAGAGACTCTAGGATGACAGGGTGCAGCAGTGGCTTGGGTCCAGGGAACAAGATGTAGTAGCATCACACCCTGGGGAAGGTGGGTCAAAGTCAGACTCTGGCCCCAGGGTGATAGTCGTAGAATAGCAGCAGCTTGGTTATGGTGGTGGCAGATCAAAGCTGTGACTTAGAATCTCAGGAGCAAGGCCCAGAGCTGCTATAGTGCATCCCAGTGATGGTAGGTCAAAGCCATGGTTTAGAATACATGGGTAAGTTGCAGAACAACAGCAGCTGGGCCTGATGCTGGTCCATTAAAGCCACATGTTGGGAACACCCAGAGGATGGGGTGCAAAGTGGCAGCAGTGTGGATGGGGCCACAGCCCTGACTTACTACCTGAAGTCAGGGTGCAGAGCAGCAGCAGTGCAACTCTGATTATGGTGGGTCAAAGCCACAACATAGGACCTGGAGGAAGAGTACAGAGCAGCGGCAGCTCTTGTCCTATAGATTCAAGGCACTATAGTGCCCTGATCCTGGAGGGCTGGGCACAGCAATGACTGGGACACTTGGGAGCAGGTCTCACTGCAACAACAGCTCCAGCCCCAAGGAGGAGACACAACAGTGGGTACTCTAGGCAGCTCCATCAACTCGGTTTAGTATTGGTGAAGATGTTTGGAGTCCTTAGTAGCAAACACTTCAAACATCCATGGTGTGAGGCTTGTTGGGGTTCTCCTGCTCTTTTTTACCGATGGGTTGAAATCCTTCCAAGGTGGGGCCCTCCTGGTGCCAAACTTCTCTGAACTGGTGGCTGTGGTGACACAGGTAAAATGCTTCCTATGCTTTTCTATGTAGCCACCTTCAGGTTTTTCTTTTTTTTTTTTTTTTTTTGGTACGTGGGCCTGTCACTGCTGCGGCCTCTCCCGTTGCAGAGCACAGGCTCCAGACGCGCAGGCCCAGTGACCATGGCTCACGGGCCCAGCCGCTCTGCGGCACGTGGGATCTTCCCAGACCGGGACACGAACCTGTGTCCCCTGCATCGGCAGGCGGACTCTCAAACACTGCACCACCAGGGAAGCCCCACCTTCAGTTTTTTAGCTCCTCAGAGTTTCTACTGATTCTTCATTGTAGTCCAGAGTTTCTAGGGCTATTTTTGTCAGTTTTAATTTTATTTATTGTTCATGTAGTTTTTTGTGTGAGAGACAAGTGTTGTGACTTCCTAGCCCTCCATCTTGCAGATGTCATCTCACTATTTTTAAAATTTTGTTATATTTTAATTTTTTACCTTATTTTATTTTCTTATTTTATTTTATTTATCAAGTCACTTAACCTCTCTAAGGCACAATTCCTAACCTGGAAAATAAGAACAATTGTACTTACCCCAAAAGCATTACTTTAAAGATAAATCATGTAAATTAATACTATATCATGGAATTAAATTTTTTTTCTTATTTGTATTTGGATATATTTAGAGACCTTACTATACAATTTGCAAACTGTTGTTTGTCCCTGTTAAGCAATTCTTCAAATATATTTGAATCAATTCTTTGCTTCTCTAACTGTACAGCAATATCCTCTGTATATGTTTCTTCAGCTGGAAAATGGGAATGATTTAATTAGACTGCCTCACAGGGCACAGTGAGAAAAGCACCCCAAATTTATCCCTACAGTTGTTAGAAATGAAGTCCAATGCTTCTTGCTCCCCCTCTGGTGCTCCCTTAGCATGGTAAGAAAGGAATAGAGTAAGGGCTTAATGCCTAATCCAGAAAATAAGAACAATTGCAGATACCTCAAAAGCATTATTTTGAGGATTGTATGAAATAAAGCTTGTAAAGTGCTTGATACATGCTTAATCAATGTTAGTTATCATTATTCAAAGACACCTCTCCATGCTGAAAAGCCTTTTCTTCTTCCTGAGATCAATGCCTCTCCTTTGCTTCAAAACTCTAGTCAAAACCTTTCGTCTAGAGACAATGAGAATAGTTCTTAAAGCAATTGGTACACCGACCTATCCTACTGAGCAAAGGAAGTGTCCATTTTTTAAAAATTCCATGTGTAAGGAAATGAGAGTAGAAGGAATTTGTCCATTTCTTGGACCAAGATGGTAGAGGTCTTCAGTGAATATTTTTCAACTGATTAACAAAATATATATATATATATATAACCAAATATATTTTTTTAAAGTGGGGAACGGAGCCAAGGGTTGGACAAATGTGGTGTTTTGTGGAAAAGATATGCAAATCCTATAGAAAAACATTAATCAATTTCTTAGTAAAACCTGGAGCCTGAAATGGGTGGTGGATTTGAGCAGTTAATTCATTTATTTAAAAATATTATTGCAATTACATTATTATATGTATAATCCATGCTCATTATTGAAAATATAGAAAACACACATAAGCAGGAAAAAATCCTCAATGATTATTTAAATAAGAGATTACCCTTCTCAAAAATTTGGTATATGGATTTCCAGATGTTCTCAGGTGTGCATGTGTGTGTGTGCACGTGTGTATATGGTAAATAAATGAATAACATTTTTTTTATGAATAAAATTTTTAACAAAAATGGGATATTATTCATTGTTCTTTGTGGTTTTTCACTTATATCTATCTTGAGTATCTGTCCATGATAAAAGTTCTAAGCATCTTAAAAGCTTATTTTTATAAAGTTACTTTTTTCATGCAATGTTTCAGGCTGGAGGAATCCTTTAGTAATGCCTGCTGGAAACTTCATTTTTGTGTCAGCTGCAATATCTGCAATCAGCCAGTTTTGCTACTTAACTAGGTGTACTCTACAGAACTGATTTTGGTCAAATAAGAAATCTAAGTATTGAGGAGGTATCAGCTTCCCAAGTGTAAGTGGTCTTCTTTCTGCTGCCCTCAGCAGTCCTGAAATATTTTTCAAAAGTAAGCATAAAAAAATAGAATTTGCTTTATCCCTTCGGGGGTAATGACTCAGTTAAGAAACATCTCTCTCAGCAGTAGTTATGTTGGAGGTGCTCATAATAATTTTCTGTTCTGTAATAAAACTTCACTTAGAAATAGCTGGAAGGATTTCCACTTCCATGGGAATGGGGATGGGGAGAAGGCAGAACCTTTGAAATGACAGAACTACTGAGTGACACCCATGTAACTGTCAAAGAGGACATAGGCTCTTATGGAGAACTTACTAACTACCTATACTGACATTTCTTGGGATTCTGGGCCTGCTGGCTGTGATTCCCCAAGGCTTTGCTAGAGAAACATTCCCCAAATCCTGGACTGTCAGTCTTCATATGAGATACTGCATATGTCTTCCCATTCAGAAGAATTCTAGAGAAGACCTGAGGCTTCTGGAATCTGTTTTTAATGTCCACAATCTTAAGTTTGTGGAGCTTTCATGGCTGTTAAACTTCAAAGAGTCTAAATATGTATGATTGCTTCATATCGTTTTTGAAGATGCTTCATGTTCTGCCAAATCAGAAAAAAAAGTCCCTACTTCTTCCCTGTGGTATGGTTTTGTGCTATTGAAAGCAGAGAAAGCCTGAAGAACTCTCCAGTGGCAGGCCTTCATTTTATGATTTATGGGTGATTTTAAAATTTGAGGTTCCTAATTTCCATGCCAAAAAGAAAAGTATTCTTTTTCTTCTGTTTCCCTAAAATCTACAAAATGTTCACACTGCTCTTTTGAGGCCCCTGTACCTCACTATTTTTACATATAGTGTCCCTTTTTCTTTATGAACACCAGAGTGTTAGAGACTACACAAAGGATTACGCTGAATATTAGGTCATCTATAACTTATTGAAAAATTTATCTTATTTCAACTCTTAGACACACCCACCTTTCCTCATCAGTAGTAAGAAAAGGAAGTGGAAAAATAAACCATCATTTTCTGGGTGATTATTAAACATCAGACACTGTACTGGAAAATTTGCATATGCTATCCAGATGTCAGCTGACATTATTCTGTGCTTTGAAATTTCCATAATTTTGGCACAAGTCCTCTAATATACATTGTGAGGTCTACTGCTCTCCCTGTAATTTCTGTGAATCCTCAGGGAATTATGGTATCATAATCACATCTGTTTTTGAGTTCCTTCTTCCACTAATCTATTGCATAGTTTTTCTAACATCCAGCCAGTTATGGAACTCTGTTCCTATCCCTTGATTTCCTCCCAAATTGCTTGTAGAAGCATTGTGTAGCAGAGAGCACACTCGACTTGCAATTTGGAATCAAAGAGAGATTTTCCACTGATGCAAAATGAGCAACTTGGAACTTTATTTTAGACACGCCTCTTTTTGCAAGTCTTTTGGCCATACTGCTATGAGGAATTTCTCACCAGTCATCATATTCCACAGGTTCCAGCATGCTTCCATATTGCTCAGCCCTCTCTCCCTCAAGGCTCCCCTTATATCTCCCTGCTACTCTGTTTGCCAAGCTCCTCCAGAGCCACTCTCCCTGAACTTAATTCTCTTATTTTGTTACATAAAACAATGGTTCTCTGTCTATTTACTCATTGTATTAGTATGCTACTGCTGCCATAACAAAATACCACAGCTTGGATGGCTTAGACAAGAGAAACTTATTTTCTCACAGTTCTGGATGCGGAAGTCCAAGATCAAGGTGCCAACAGGGTTGGTCTCCCTCCTTGGCTTGCAGATGTCACCTTTTCTTTGTGTCTTTACATGGTCTTTTCTCTGTGATCACATTCTCCTGGTATCTCTTCTTCTTCTTATAAGGACACTAGTCCTGTTGTATTAAGGCCCACCCTTATGACCTCATTTCCCTTAATTGTCTGCTTAAATGCCCTGTCCCCTAATACAGTCTCATTGGAAGTTAGAGCTTCAACATGAATTTTGTGGGACACAATTCAGTCCATAACACTCATCTTAAGACCTATCATTTTTTATCCAAAGACAAATTAACATAATATGAAAAACATAAGTCCACACATGCTGGGGGCTCACTCTTCAGAAGAACCTACAGATTAGTAGATGATGCTTTGATATTTCATTCTCTTCATTAACCTCTCCTCTCCTCCTTCTCCTCCTCCCCCCTCCCTCCTCTTCCTTATTCTCCTTCTTCTTCTTCCTCTTCCTCTTTCCCTTCCTCTCCTCTTCTCCTTCTCCATCTTCTCTCTCTCTTTCTCTCTCTCTCCCTCTCTCTCTTCAGCCTAGCAATGGATGATGTAGTAGACTAAATAATGGGCACCCCTAAATACCAGGTTCTAATCCCAGGAACTTGTGAATGTTACCTTACTTAGAAAAATATACTTTGCAGATGTGGTTAACTTTATGATTTTGATATGGGGAAATTATCCTGGATTATCGAGGTGGCCCCTAAATGTAATTATATGTATCCACATAAGAAGAAGACAGAATGAGATTTGACACACATAGAGGAAAAGGTGATATGAAGATGGAGCAGAGAGAGATTTGAAGATTGAAGTGATATGGCCACAAGCTAAAGAAAACCAACAATTATCAAAAACTAAGTCAAGAAATTGATTCTACTCTAGAGCTTACAGAAGGTGTGAGGCCCTGCTGACACCTTGATTTTAGCCCACTGATACTGATTTTGTACTTCTGATCTCTAGAGCTGTGAGAGAATAAATGTGTATTGTTTTAAGCCATCAAGTTTGTGGTCATTTGTTACAGCAGTCACAGGAAACTAATACAGATGGGAAGAGAATAAAGCCCAATTTTCTTATTGATGGAAATTTTATGCCACCACCAACTCCACTCCCCAACCACGCACACCTTAGGAGGCAAGAGAAACTATATTTAGGGTGGGGTTTAAATAATTTTTTCACCTTGGTATACATACATTATTTTATTCATTTTTATAAAAATCTTTTGAGGTAAGAATTATGATCCCTCTTTTATTGATAAGGAAATGAGACTTGGAGATCTTATGTAATTTGTCAGAAGGCACACAATTAATAAGTAGTAGAACCAGGATTTAAACTTAGAGGAAGAAAGTTCCAGGTATTAATGTGTGAGGATATATGAGGGTAGCACTACCAAGTAGAAACTGAAGTAGGAACTAAAATTTAAAGGAAACTCGGCCCTTTATTTAATGGTTTCATTAGATGATTGTAGACATTGCTACTGATACAGAAGACATAATAGTAGTCAATCTTCCAAACGGAAAACTTTCATCAGTTTATGCATTATATAAAATATAAACTTTAAGAATTACTTAGAAATTAGGTTCTCATGGAAACACGCACAGGAGTGAAAGAATTTAATTACACAACAGTGATTATGACACAGTCTTGGAACTCAAGCAGTGCATATTCTAGTGTAGGGTGGTGGGGTATGGAATTAGCATAAGGATAACTTACTATGATGCAATGTAGCTTATAGGATATAATGTTATAGTCCATATGATAGATTTGCATCACTCCTTTCTGTCCCTCAGGATTCATCTCTGGATATCTTCTGTGGATATAGGTAGGGTTAGAACTATAAGTATGTTCTCTCCTAATATATTTAATGTAGATCATATCTGACACATTAAAATGAATCTTCTTCCTCCAATCCACATATGCATTATATGACAAATTTAAATATTGTAAACATATGTTATGTGAACTATTAATTTTGACTTTATTATACTAAGAGATCTCTGTCCTACTCCCTGCTCTGTAATTGACTGTGAAGGACACCAGGATCAAACTTCTACCCTCAAATCGCTCATTTTCTTTACAGACTACAGAAACATATCAGGGACAATCCCATTTCACCTCATCATAAAAGGTGAAATGAGGGGTGGGATTCTTACAGGGGTTCTTGGAGGAAGTTGAATTTGAACGGAATCTTGAATAATAATGTGAACAAGTGAAGAAGGGGGAAGGTATTTTCAAAGGGAATAGTCTGAGAAAAGGCATGTATATGAGGTATTGCTGAGAAAACATAATCTTCCCTGTGTTTAGAAATAGAAGAGAAGGGGCTTCCCTGGCAGCACAGTGGTTGAGAGTCCACCTGCCTATGCTGGGGACACGGGTTCGTGCCCCGGTCCGGGAAGATCCCACATGCCGCGGAGCGGCTGGGCCCATGGGCCATGGCCGCTGAGCCTGCGCGTCCGGAACCTGTGCTCCGCGGCGGGAGGGGCCACAACAGGGAGGGGCCCGCGTACCACAAAAAAAAAAAAAAAAAATAGAAGGATGGATTAGGGATGAACTCTGAAGAGGAATGTATGCTTTAGTAAGGGTGACCAATTTAGAGGTCAGTTTAGCTTCATTTCCTTTTTGATAGTGTCACTAGACAGATAGATGATAGTAATGTTATAGATTTAGAAAGTCTGGATTTCAGCAAGATATTTGTTTAGGTCCTGGGATAACCTGATCTGGGTAACAGCATTACCCGGAGGTTAATAACTGGAAGACTTTTTACCAACGAGTGGTGATTAATGGATCGATGTTAAACATAGAGGGAAGTCTCTAGTAAGTGTGACACTACTAAAAGACATGCAGATCAGATTTGTAGGTTATCTAAGATGTGGAAATAAGGCTGAAATACAGAATGAAAGAATCAGGATCCATAAAGCTCTCTACAGGTAAAAGTTTAATGAGATTAAGTAAAGCATGCTGTATTTTCCTTCATTCATAAATGTTTTCAAACATTTATCTTGAGTACCTACTATATATGAAGCATTAGAATAGGTGGCCGGGATACAAAGATAAAGAAGCCATAATTCCTCAAGGAACTCAAAGTCTCACTGGAGGAGACAGATAAATCAATTTTGTCAGTACAGTGTGATAAGTACTGATAGAGATAAGCACAGAGTGCTATGGGAAGACAGAGAAAGGGCATTTAAACAAGAAAAGTATTCATGAGGATGTGATGCTTGAGTTGAATTGTAAAGAAGTTAACCAGAATCTAAAGAAACAAGGATAATATTTTAGGTAGAGTAAGCAAATGGCTTTGAAGCAGTAAGACATAATTCAGGAAGGTCTGAATATGTAAGGTCTGACTCTAAGTAATGTTACTGAAGAGTGATACAGAAATGAAATTGGACTTTGAACTCACTGAAATTGAGATCAGGATATATCCACTCGGTGTTACCAGCAACTAGCATAGATCCTGGCTTGGATGCAGAGCAGCCCATTAATGTGGAGCACATGTCTTTTTTTTAAATTGGGGTATACTTGTTTTACAGTGTTGTGTTAGTTTCTACTGTACAGCGATTATGTCTTCTCAATGTTGCCCCCTAATGGCTCTGGTTCTCAGTTAGGTAGCCTTACACAGACTTATTGGTCTCCTGCCCAGGTTACATCGTGGGAGTGGATAGTTGCAAAGGTCTTAGGGCTTGATGACTCTAAAAAATGGGGCATTCTCCATTGTATCTGACAGTCTGGATTCCCTCTCTTTCCCTTCACACTCAAGCTTCATGAAATGATAACTGTCTATATTCACAATCTTGACTCCTCTAACCTCTGCAACTAGCTGGTTGTGGTCATTTGTTTTTCCTCCATAGCAGTGTACCTTGAACGACTCTTTTCTGCTGGTTCTCAAACCTTGTACTCCAATGACCCAATTCCACTAGAACCCTGCTCTGTTAGGGAAATGATAAATGATCTCAAATTAAGGCTTAAGTTGGATATTAGGCCTTCATATCCATGTTAGCAAGCATGTTTTATCAGGGACCAACACTGTTTCAACCCACAGGTCTCTTAGATCTTTGATCCCCAAATCTTGTCTCCTAGTTGCCTATTAGTGTATAACCTGACCTGTGTTCCGATAGTAGCATTGGGGCTCCTGATACTAGAATGCAACAAAAAGGATAGTAACATCTAAAGAGAACAAGAAAACTTGTATTTGACATAAGACATAATCACAGTCAGATTTCATATATACACCAATTATTATCAATATCTTTTCTTTCAATAACAATTATGGCAAACCTATATGTGTCACTTCCCCCATCTCAGTAAGATTCAGCAACACCATTTCAATAAATCAGTCTACTTCCACTGGATATGATTAATCACAGTGTCATCTTGACCTTTCATAAAACCACAGAATGTGAGACCCTGTAATGAACTTATAGATCACCTAGTTCCACTACCTTGTTTTACAGTATGTAGAAACTGAGGCCAGAAAGAGGAATTGGCTTGTACAGGGCTACACAGCTATTACATCTATTACAATAAGACCTAGAATCACAGTCTCCTGCCTCCAAGTCTTGATATTCTTCTACATTGCCACACTGCTATGGATTATCATCTGAAAACAATTCCTAATGGGATAAATATTTAGCTTCCCACTTTCATTGACTTTCTCCACCTATGATCCTCTAAGGAAATTATCTAGCATATTATAGCTGTGTTAGGTTTGATAATATATAAAGTTACATTTGTCTCACTCAGCCGTATAGCCAGCTGAAATCTCTGGA
>NW_020172679.1:237225-264071 GCF_003031525.2 Neophocaena asiaeorientalis asiaeorientalis
CCCTGGAAAAAAAAAAAAAAAAAAAAAAAAGCTCAATCTTTATTGACCATTTTCATTTGCAATGCTTCTGTTGATCCCACTGCCCTAGGATGAAGTCATGAATCACTCTAGAAAATCTGCATGCTTATTGTCCAGTGATTACTCAGTGTTATCTAAAAGAAGGGACACTGGGAAGATCAAAACCAACATGTAGATACTGATTTCTGATAGCAGGCCACTGACCAGCAAAATATTACTAAATAAATCAAGTTGTTCAAGACCAGATACTTCCAGGAGATGGCAGTATAAGGCAGGTCTGGATTCAAAGGGAATTGAAAATTGTAGAAAATGGGGCGGGGGAGGGGGGAAAGCAACTTTTCATTTCACAGGAGTGGTTTTAAGATGCGATCATGCCACCAACTAAAACCTGTATACAAACAACAGGCACTGATGTGACAAGTTCATGTAGGTCACCACTGTGAGATTTACAGGCAATGGCCACAGAGCATTTCAAAGAAAATGCTGAGATTAAATACACCCTGAAAACTTTTTTCTAAATACTTCTAAGTCAACACTGTGTGTGGTTAATAGTGAGATAACTTACATTTTCAAAGTAAGACTCTAATCATATGTGTGGGAAGACTTGCACAGAGTTTATGATATTTACTTTTTATTGATTGTCTGACATGTGTCAGGCACTATGTGCTGGTACTTATATACACAAATTATTGCAACTAACCTTCATCCCCTGAAGTAACTACCATTATCCAAATTTTATAGATTAGAACTTTACAGTTTAGAGAGTTTAATAGTTTGCCTAACAGAAAATATTTACATGTGAGATACAAAAATCCCATCTAACATTTTGTTATTTTTCTTTATAATTTTTGACCTCTTCCTTTGGTACTTTTGTCCTTAATTCTTGATTACTTGAAAGTATGTTTACTTAAGAACGTGTAACAGAGACAGCATAGGTTTTTGCAGCATTTCCAAGAGAAAGATACCCTCTTCATTCTCAGATGAAAGGAAAAACAATTCAGAGCTACCCAACTTGCCAATTAACAATGGCATTATTTTCCTGAGTTTCAATTATTTGTGGTTTACCTTTCTCTGACCTGGGCTCCTGGCTTTTCAAATTGATTGGAGATTTGATTGACAGATGTAAAAAAGCAAATGCAAACTACGTGTATAAATATACTGGGTTTGCTTTTTGTCAACACACAGTTGGTTGTAAATACAGTATTTTTCATATTAACCTCAGCCAAACAATTTGCTCTATTTACTGAACTGAAGTCTGGCCTCCTCCTTATCTTGTGTAGATCCTGGTGAGCAGGATCACTGTATTCAACCGTTTTTGCATATAGAAAGCTGAACCTATATCTCTTTCATTTAATTTGCCTTTTATTTTCTTTTTCCTGCTTCTATCGTTTGAAGTGCAAAAGAAAATTATGTCAGGCCTTACTAGAAGTCCTTTGGCTGCCCAGAGACCTCAACGGGTAGCATTTTTTTCTGAGAATTATCACAGTGTAAGGTCTGGCACTTAGCCTTTCAAGGACAAATGTTCAATTCTGTCTGTATTCTAAAGCTGATTAGTCTCCAAAGAGCTGACTTACACTCACCAACTTCACTGAAGACTGGCATCTAAACCAGAGCATTAGCTCACTATTTTATAATGAGAGTTATAATTGTCAAAGGGATCATAATCACTCATTCTCTGATCAGCCCATTCTCTCTCAGTAGCTTAAATGGGAAGTCAAAACATAATCAGAAGCTTGCTTGTGGATCACAGATATAGAACAAGAGGAGTGAGCTGCATGATTTGCCTAGTCAATAACATCAATCCCTGGCTCTTCTGCTTCCTAGTTATGGGTCTTTGGATGACCTACTTAACTTCTCATTACCTCAATTCCCGCCACTGTAAAATGGGAATAGCAATAATGCTTACTACTTCATGGGATTGCTGTTAAATTAATTAATAAATGCAAAGTGCTTAGAACAATACCTGGCACATATTAAATTCTCAAAAATGTTAGCTATTATTATTTTTATTATTTAATATGTCACTTGCACAACAGAAATACCCTGAATTCACTCCACTGGACCTCTCTTACTAGTAATTTATGGACTCCTTCTGGTGCATCTCTTTACCTTATCCACTTCCCTGGATTTAACTAGTATCTTTGTGTGAATGATGCCCAAATCTATATCTGCATCCCTGTTAGCTCTTCTGAGTGTCACACATATATTCAGTAGCCAACTGGGCACCATCAACTAGACTGGTGCTTCCCAAATTTTTTAATTGCATGGCACACATAGAAAATGGAAATAATTATAACACATTGGAGTTAATGCATGGGTAGTGCACAGCCTGAGGTTTGTAACCTGACCAGCTGGGGACTCTAGCTGCCCCTGGAAAAACCCATGCTGAGGGCTGAGGAGATCTATGGTTCCATATATTGTAACCCATTTGGGTCAGACAAAGTTCTGACCTAGATGTCTCACCAAGTACCTCACACTCGACGTGTCCTACATAAAGTGATTATGTCTTCCTTAAAGCCAGATTCTCTACCCATTATAACCTATCTATCCAGATATTAAAGACAGAAACTGGAACATTTTCTAGATTTCTCCCTTTTCCCAACTTCTAATATTTAGTCATTAAATTATGCTAATTTTTCTGGTCTCTGCCACTCCTCTCCATCCACCATGGCCCTGTTTAACCCCTGATCAGCACTGTTGTAATAGCTTCCTAAGCTATTGTCCTGCCCTGCTCCACCCTACCTTCCATCCTTCACAGAATTGCCATGGTGATCTAAAACACAAATCTCACCTTATCATTCCTCTGCTTAAAATCCTTCAATGACTGCCCATAGTTTAGAACAGTGGTTGTAAAACTTTTCTTCTGAAGTGCCATGCAAGAAAGATGACCTCTCACAAAAACCCTGAAGGCAGGAAGGTTGGAGGGTGGTGACAAGCACTACAAGTTTGAAAATTCTTTGAAGTCTTGTATTTTATCCTAAACTTGTTCAGTGGCAATTTTGAATTGTAAATGATAATATATGTTATTTTAATATAGAAATATTGTTTCAAATTACATACCATCAAGTTAAAATTGATGCCTCGTAAGTTTGTCCTCTGCCTTGGCATACTTGTTAACACATCTAGGAAAACCTCAGTGTGAGAAATTGGCAGAGGGTAAAGTCCAAGTTGGCGTCCGGGGCCTTCATGATCTGGCCTCTGCTTGTCTCCATCCTCCCTCTTTTTGCTCCAGTAGCACTGACTCAGGTGAACTTCTATGCCCACATCATGCTATTTCTGAACTCTCTGCCAAAAAACCCTCCATCTACTCCTATTCTCACCTCTTCCGTTCAATCACCTGAATTATTCTAACTCTACCTTTAAGATCCAGTGCATGTGTCTCATCTGTCATATCCTTCAAGACTCCTCCCCTGCATGTCCCAGGCTGGATTAGGTACTTTTCCTCTGTACTCCCCCGGTGCTGTGGGTTTATATTGGTCATAACATTTAACCCATTGATATTCTCTCTTTCTCTCTCTTTTACCTTTTTTGCACTCCCTACTAAAATATAAGCTCCTCAATAACAGATTCTGTGCATAAATCACCTCCTATGTGCTCAATAAAAATTTTAAAAATGTAACTGAATTATGAATAATTTAAATTTCCATTGTGGACCAATTCTCTCTTTGATGAATCCTTTCCTTAGATATGGTAATATCATCACTTTATAACCAAGACTAACTTTAAAACAGTCACATCTCTCTGCTCCATTAAGTATTTATTTCATACTGTACCTCTTGGAGAAAAAATCCTGAATTATTTGGAGACATTTTATGTAGTCTAAAAATATCATCCCCTTTCTGTCATATACTGATTATTATTTTTTAAATCAAAACCACTTATTCGATGGTCTGGAAAGAAATAGAAAGAAAATAGAAATATCACAAACAACTATGAGAAATACTAAATAAAGATGCATCAGACAATGACAGAGGAGAAAAGTAAAACTAGAAATTTAGGATTATCAGACTAAAACTAGTTCTATCAGTGAAGGGGCTCATTTCTTATATAGTAGATATCTTGCATTGGTGATCTATCTTGTTTGAATATCATTTCAGAAAGAGATACTTTCTATCATTTCAGAAAGAGATAAATGTCAAACTGTAAGGAGATTTCTATACAAACAATAGATTTTTGTAACGTATTTGTTCACGTGTTATTTTGTTAAGACTGAATTCGCCTAAGCTCCATATATAAATAAAGAATGATGATGGTGATGATATTTATACGTTACGATATCTAGAGCTGTATGTTTCTTTGTCATTTTAAACCTTTCTCCTGTATTTCTGTTTTATCTCACCTTTTAGATGTTTGACATTTTTGTGCTATAGCACGGCTTAAAACCATAGGATCTCCAGTGTTTTATACCTTTGAAAACTAATATTACTCAAATGTAATTTATATAAAAGATACTTTGAAAACAAATCTTCATTGTGGTCTACAATGGAATATTAATCTGCTAATTTTAGGCTATTTCAAGCTAGAATTTTATCCAGAGAGGCAGGATTTTTTTCCATTGGTAGTGGTATGTTGCAGAATGCCATTAAATTTGTTCTCCTGCCCCAGTCGGCAATAATTGGCAGAAATGGTCCCAGCTCAGCAGTGCTTCTCAGTTTCCAAGGTATGTTACAAGCCACATTTTCAAAGCCGGCTGGGTAAGAAGATTGTTGGCACATTTTTTGAATTGTAAATGCAAATCTGTGTACCTTGTAATTAACATACTCCTGAAGCAATAAATTATCTCTGAGATGTGAAAGTGGAAACAATAAGTAAATCAGAGTTATTTTTATTTGTGAAAGCATTTAGAGAGTATCTTGAGGGCCACATTTCAAAGAAATGCCATGTAATTGCAAATACTTTTATTGTTTGCAAACCTAGTCCATACTTACCTTACTTCATTATATAGACCTGTTCATGTTTTCAAATGGCACAGATTAACATAATGCCTTTCCAAATTTCCTTAGAGAATGCATAATGAATATCCATGGCCATTCAGCAGGAACTCCAGACCATCATTTTCTCCCAAGATACTCTGAATTCTCTGTAAAGGATGAGGGGTGGGTGGGTTGTACATCACATGCTCTACAAAGTAGAACTTTTAGCCTCTCAGTGGCAGCTGCTATTAGCTTCTATATTAAGAATATGTTCAGATGCAAGTTACATAGCAAAACATTGGGGCTTAAGCAAACAATGGCTTATTTTTTCACATAAAAACAAGTCTAGAGGTATGTCATTGCTGGTGTTGATTTAGTTGTTCAACAATGCCATCTGGACCCAAGGAAGTTCTAATTTTTTCTGACCTGCTCTCCTTACTACGTTGATTTTCATCTTCATGTCTGTTGTCCTACTGTCATAAGATGGCTGCTGAAGCTCCAGACATCATGTTTACATTCAAGGCAGAAAGAAGGAGGAAGAGTAAAGGGTCAGTGCCAGTAAAGGGTCTGCTTAGTGTTGCACTAACAGAACCGAGACATATTGTTACTCTTATCTGCAAATGAGTATAGGAAATTGAGTTTTCGGCTGTCTAGCTTCTATAATGGGAAGTAGCAAGGGAGAAATGGATTGGGGGTAGCTAATTAATAAGCTGTTTCCTTTTTTAGGCCTGCTGTGGTAATGTTTCTTGTAACCACCAATGACAGTGCTAATAGTTTCATCAAATAGATTGGTGTCCACTAATGTTTGCACTGAGAGTAGCTTCTTCACCCTGGGATTGAGGAGAAGTCCAACTTACTGGTCCAGAGGATATTTAGAGTGACAGCCCATCATGGTCTTCTAAGCCAGCACTTCCCTCTGATCTTACTTCACTGCCTTGGGTTAACTTAGTATTTTTTAATTGAAGTATAGTTGATTTACAAAATTGTGTTAGTTTCAGGTGTACAGCATAGTGATTCAGTATTTTTGCAGATTATATACTCCATTA
This sequence comes from Neophocaena asiaeorientalis asiaeorientalis, assembly GCF_003031525.2. Taxonomy (NCBI): domain Eukaryota; kingdom Metazoa; phylum Chordata; class Mammalia; order Artiodactyla; family Phocoenidae; genus Neophocaena; species Neophocaena asiaeorientalis. Next base: position 243,203 of record NW_020172679.1, read on the forward strand.
TACGTTATTACAAGATAATGCATATAATTGCCTGTGCTATAGAGTATATCCTTGTAGCTTATCTATTTTATATATAGTAGTTTGTATCTGTTAATCCTATACCCCTAATTTGTCCCTTCCCCCTTGTTGGCTGTGGGTTTGTCATAAATGACCTTTATTATACTGAGATATATTCCCTCTCTTCCCTTGTTTCTTATCCTGCTTGCTTTTTTCATGTTGAGGTATCAGTATGCTCTGACTTTTTAATTATGCTCTTTTGTGTAATTCCTACAGGTTTTTCTCTCATGGTTACCATGACGCTTATATAAAATATCTTAAAATTATAACACTTTATTTTAAGTTGATAGCAACTTAACTTCAATGCCTAAGCTTTATACTTTTACTTCTCTACAATGTCACATTTTAAGTTATTGTTGTTACAGTTTACATATGTTTTATATTGTGTAACTAGTAACAGATTATTGTAATTATGGTTATTTTTGCTATATTTTTTAACATTTAAACTGGAGTTATAAGTGAATATTGCACCACTGTTACCAAATGACAGAGTCTAATTGTGACTATGTATTTACCATTACCAGTGAGCATTGCCCTACCTTTTTATGTTTTTATGATGTTAATTAGTGTTTTTTTACTTCCACTCAAAGAACTACTGTTAGCATTTCTTGTAAGGCAGATCTAGTGGTAATGAACTCCCTCAGCTTTTGTTTGTTTGGGAAAATCTTTATCCTTCCTTCTGATGGACAGCTTTGCTGGGTAGAGTATTGTTGTCATTCTTTTTTTGAATTTTTGAACTTTATTTTATTTATTTTCTTATACAGCAGGTTCTTATTAGTTATCCATTTTATACATATTAGTGTATATAAGTCAATCCTAATCTCCCAATTCATCACACCACCACCACCACCCACCACCACTTTCTCACCTTGGTGTCCATTCGTTTGTTCTCTACATCTGTGTGTCAATTTCTGCCCTGCAAACTGGTTCATCAGTACGAGTTTTCTAGGTTCCACATATATGCATTAATATACGATATTTGTTTTTCTCTTTCTGACTTACTTCACTCTGTATGAGTCTCTAAATCCATCCACGTCTCTACAAATGACCTAATTTCGTTCCTTTTTATGGCTGAGTAATATTCCATTGTATATATGTAACACATCTTCTTTATCCATTCCTCTGTTGATGGACATTTAGGTTGCTTCCATAACCTGGCTATTGTAAATAGTGCTGCAATGAACACTGGGGTGCGTGTGTCTTTTTGAATTATGGTTTTCTCGGGTTATATGCCCAGTAGTGGGATTGCTGGGTCATATGATAATTCTATTTTTAGATTTTAAGGAACCTCCATGCTGTTCTCCATAGTGGCTGTAACAATTTACATTCCCACCAACAGTACAAGAGGGTTTCCTTTTCTCCACACCCTCTCCAGCATCTGTTGTTTGTAGATTTTCTGATGATGCCCATTCTAACTGGTGTTAGGTGATACCTCATTGTAGTTTTGATTGACATTTCTTTAATAATTAGTGATGTTGAGCAGTTTTTCATGTGCTTCTTGGCCATTTGTATGTCTTCTTTGGAGAAATGTCTATTTAGGTGTTCTGCCTTTTTTTTGATTGGGTTGTTTGTTTTTTTAATATTGAGCTGCATGAACTGTGTATATATTTTGGAGATTAATCCTTTGTCCATTGACTGGTTTGCAAATATTTTCTCCCATTCTAAGGGTTGTCTTTTTGTCTTGTTTGTAGTTTCCTTTGCTTTGCAAAACCTTTAAGTTTCATTAGGTCCCATTTGTTTATTTTTGTTTTTATTTCCATTACTCTAGGAGGTGGATCAAAAAAGATCTTGCTGTGATTTATGGCAAAGAGTGTTCTTCCTATGTTTTCCTCTAAGAGTTTTAGAGTGTCCACTCTTTCATTTAGGTCTTTAATCCATTTTGACTTTATCTTTGTGTATGGTGTTAGGGAGTGTTCTAATTTCATTCTTTTACATGTAGCTGTCCAGTTTTCCCTGCTCCATTTATTGAAGAGGCTGTCTTTTCTCCATTGTATATCGTAGCTTCCTTTGTCATAGATTAGTTGACCATAGGTGCGTGGGTTTATCTCTGTGCTTTCTATTCTGTTCCAATGATCTATATCTCTGTTTTGGGGCCAATACCATATTGTCTTTGATGACTTGATTAGCTTTGTAGTATAGTCTGAAGTCAGGGAGTCTGATTCGTCCAGCTATTTTTTTTTTTTCCCTCAAGACTGCTTTGGCTATTTGGGGTCTTTTGTGCCTCCATACAAATTTTAATATTTTTTGTTCTAGTTCTTTAAAAAAATGGCATTGGTAATTTCATACAGATTGTATTGAATCTAGATTGTTTTGGGTAGTATAGTCATTTTCACAATATTGATTCTTCCAATCAAAGAACTTGGTATATCTCTCCATCTATTTGTATCATCTTTAATTTCTTTCATCAGTGTCTTATAGTTTTCTGCATACAGGTCTTTTGTCTCCCCAGGTAGGTTTATTCCTAGGTATTTTATTCTTTTTGTTGCAATGGTAAATGGGAGTGTTTCCTTAATTTCTCTTTCAGATTTTTCATCATTAGTGTATAGGAATGCAAGAGATTTCTGTGCATTAATTTTGCATCCTGAAACTTTACCAAATTCATTGATTAGCTCTAGGAGTTTTCTGGTGGCACGTTTAGGATTCCCTATGTATAGTACCATGTCATCTTCAAATAGTGACAGTTTTACTTCGTTTATTCCAACTTGTATTGCTTTTATTTCTTTTTCTTCTCTGACTGCCATGGCTACGACTTCCAAAACTACGTTGAATAATAGTGGCAACAGTGGACATCCTTGTCTTGTTCCTGATCTTAGAGGAAATGCTTTCAGTTTTTCACCAATGAGAATGAAGTTTGCTGTGGGTTTGTCATATATGGCCTTTATTATGTTGAGGTAGGTTCCCTGTATGCCCACTTTCTGGAGAGTTTTTATCATAAACGGGTATTGAATTTTGTCAAAAGCTTTTTCTGCATCTAATGAGATGATCATATGGCTTTTCTTCTTCAATTTGTTAATACGGTGTATCATATTGATTGACTTCCATATGTTGAAGAATCCTTGCATCTCTGGGATAAATCTCACTTGATCATGGTGTATGATCCTTTTAATGTGTTGTTGGATTCTGTTTGCTAGTATTTTGTTGAAGATTTTTGCATCTATATTCATCAGTGATATTGGTCTGTAATTTAAACTTTGTTTATCTTCTCAAAGAACCAGTTTTTAGTTTTATTGATCTTTGCTATTGTTTTCTTTGTTTCTATTTCATTTATTTCTGCTCTGTTCTTTATGATTTCTTTCCTTCTGCTAACTTTTTTGTTGTTCTTCTTCTTCTTTCTCCAGTTCCTTTAGGTGTAACATTAGATTGTTTATTTGAGATTTTTCTTTTTTCTTGAGGTAGGCTTGTATTGCTATAAACTTCCCTCTTAGAACTGCTTTTGCTGCATCCCATAGGTTTTGGATCATTGTGTTTTTGTTGTAATTTGTCTCTAGGTAATTTTTGATTTTCTCTTTGATTTCTTCAGTGATCTCTTGGCTATTTAGTAACATATTGTTTAGCCACCATGTGTTTGTATTTTTTTTGTGTTTTTTTCCCTGTAATTGATTTCTAATCTCATAACGTGGTGGTCAGAAAAGATGCTTGATATGATTTCAATTTTCTTAAATTTACTGAGGCTTGATTTGTGACCCAAGATGTGATCTATCCTGGAGAGTGTTCTGTGCACGCTTGAGAAGAAAGTGTAATCTGCTGTTTTTGTATGGAATGTCCTATAAATAGCAAATCTATCTGCTCTATTGTGTCATTTAAAGCTTGTGTTTCCTTATTAAATTTCTGTTTGGATGATCTGTCCATTGGTGTATTGAGGTGTTAAAATCCCCCACTGTTATTGTGTTACTGTTGATTTCCTCTTTTAGAGCTATTTTCAGTTGCCTTATGTATTGAGGTGCTCCTACATTGGGTGTTTATAATTGTTATATCTTTTTCTTGGATTGATCCCTTTATGATTATATATTCTCCTTCCTTGTCTCCTGTAACATTCTTTATTTTAAAGTCTATTTTATCTAATACAAGTATTGCTACTCAAGCTTTCTTTTGATTTCTATTTTCATGGAATATCTTTTTCTATCCCCTCACTTTAACTCTGTATGTGTCCCTAGGTCTGAAATGGGTCTCTTTTAGACAGCATATATATGGGTCTTGTTTCTGTATCCATTCAGCAAGCCTGTGTCTTTTAGTTGGAGTGTTTAATCCATTCACGTTTAAGGTAATTATAAATATGTATGTTCCTCTTACCATTTTCTTAATTATAATGGGTTTGTTTTTGTATGTCCTTTTCTTCTCTTGTGTTTTCCACTTAGAGAAGTTCCTTTAGCATTTGTTGTAGAGCTGGTTTGGTGGTGCTGAATTCTCTTTGCTTTTGCTTGTCTGTAAAGCTTTTGATTTCTCTGTCAAATCTGAATGAGATCCTTGCTGGGTAGAGTAACCTTGGTTGCAGTTTCTTCCCTTTCAACACTTTAAATATGTCATGCCACTCCCTTTTGGTTTGTACAGTTTCTGCTGAGAAATCAGCTGTTAACCTTATGGGAACTCTCTTGTATGTTATTTGTCCTTTTTCCCTTGCTTCTTTCAATAATTTTTCTTTGTCTTTAATTTTTGCCAATTTGATTACTATGTGTCTCAGTGTGTTTCTCCTTGGGTTTATCCTGCCTGAGACTCTCTGTGCTTCTTTGACTTGGGTGGGTATTTCCTTTTCAATATTGGGGAAGTTTTTGACTATAATCTCTTGAAATATTTTATTATGTTTTTTCTCTCTCTCTTCTCCTCTGGGACCCCTATAATGTGAATGTTGTTGCATTTAATGTTGTCCCAGAAGTCTCTTAGGCTGTCTTCATTTCTTTTCATTCTTTTTTCTTTATTCTGTTCCACGGCAGTGAATTCCACCATTATGTCTTCCAGGTCACTTTTCCATTCTTCTGCCTCAGGTATTCTACTATTGATTCCTTCTAGTGTATTTTTCATTTCAGTTATTGTATTGTTCATCTCTTTTTTTATTCTTTAATTCTTCTAGGTGTTTGTTCTTTAATTCTTCTAGGTCTTTGTTAATCATTTCTTGTATCTTCTTGATCTTTGCCCCCATTCTTTTTCCAAGGCCTGGATCATCTTCACTACCATTATTCTTAATTCTTTTTCTGGAAGGTTGCCTATATCCACTTCATTTAGTTACTTTTCTGGGCTTTTATCTTGTTCCTTAATCTAGTACACAGCCCTCTGCCTTTTCCTCTTGTCTATCTTTCTGTGAATGCTGTTTTTGTTCCACAGGCTGCAGTATTGTAGTTCTTGCTTCTGTTGTCTGTCCTCTGGTGCATGAGGCTATCTAAGAGGCCTGTGCAAGTTTCCTGATGGGAGGGACTGGTGGTGCGTAGAGCTGGTTGTTGCTCTGGTGGGCAGAGATCAGTAAAACTTTAATCTGCTTGTCTGCTGATGGGTTGGGCTGAGTTCCCTCCCTGTTGGTTGTTTGGCCTGAGGTGACCCAACACTGGAGCCTACCTGGTCTCTTCGGTGGGGCTAATGGAAGACTCTGGGAGGACTCACGCCAAGGAGTACTTCCCAGAACTTCTGCTGCCAGTGTCCTTGTCCCCACGGTGAGCCACAGCCACACCCTGCCACTGGAGAGACCCTCCAACACCAGCAGGTAGGTCTGATTCACTCTCCTATGGGGTCAACGCTCCTTCCCCTGCATCCCAGTGTGCACACTACTTTGTGTGTGCCCTCCAAGAGTGGAGTCTCCATTTCCCCCAGTCCTGTAGAAGTCCTGCAATCAAATCCTGCTAGCCTTCAAAGTCTGGTTCTCTTGGAATTCTTCCTCCCTTTGCCAGACCCCCAAGTTGGGAAGCCTTTCGTGGGGCTCAGAACCTTCACTCCAGTGGGTGGACTTCTGTGGTGTAAGTGTTCTCTGGTTTGTGAGTCACCCACCCAGCAGTTATGGGATGTGATTTTATTGTGATTGCACCCCTCCTACTGTCTCATTTTGGCTTCTCCTTTGACTTTCTTTGGACGTGGGATATCATTTATGGTGAGTTCTGGTGTCTTCCTGTCAATGAATGTTCAGCAGTTAGTTGTGATTCCTGTGCTCTAGCAAGAGGGAGTGAGAGAATGTCCTTCTACTCCGGTGTCTTCTTTTGTTATTTTTTTTTCCTTCAGTATTCTGAATGTGCCATCTCATTCTCTCCTTGTCTGAAATACTTTTATTGAAAAATCTGCTGATAATCTCATGGAGGTTCTCATATATGTAATTTCTTTTGCTGCTTTTAAAATTCCTTCTTTCTCTTTGACTTTTGACAATTTAATTATCAATATAATGTCTCTCAATATAAGCCCTATTCATGTTCAAACTATTTGGGGTCCTTTGGACCTCATGGATCTGGATGTGCTTTGCTCTTCCCATGTATGAGAAGTTTTCAGCCATTATTGCTTTAAATATACTTTCTGTCTCTTTCTCTTTCTCTTTTTCTTCTCCTTCTAGAATTCGCATTATGCAAATATTGTTCCTTTTCATTGTGTCCCATAAATCCTGTAGGCTTTCATCACTCTTTTTCATTCTTTTTTCTTTTTGCTCCTCTGAGTGGATAAGTTCTAATGTGCTATCTTCCAAGTGAATGATTCTTTCTTCTGCATGGTCAAGTCTGCTTTTGAAATTCGCTACTGAATTCTTCAGTTATTGTATTTTTCAACTCTAGGATTTCTGTTCAGATTTGTTGCAGTTGTTGTTGTTGTTAATGGTTTCTATAGCTTTGCCAAACTTCTCATTTTGTTCTTACATTGTTTCCCTAATTATGTTTAGTTGTCTGTCTGAGTCTTCTTGTAGTTCGTTAAACTTCTTAAGAGGACTATTCTGAATTCTTTATCTGATAGTCCATAGATCTCCATTTCTTTACATTATTAGAGTTTTATTAGTTGCCTTTGGTTGTGTAATGTTTACCTAGTTTTTCATTATCCTTGATTCTTTATGTTGGTATCTTCCCATTTGAGCAATTGGGCTCCTTTTCTGGATTTTACAGGTTTTGCTTTGGCAGAGACACATCATCACCCATCAGCTCAGTTTGGGTTTCTGTGTGTGTCTGCTGATAATGGCCTTGTACAGGTGGGGCCTGATATTTTTTTTTGTTTGTTTGTTTTTGTTTTTGTTTTTTCCGGTACGCGGGCCTCTCACTGTTGTGGCCTCTCCCATTGCGGTGCACAGGCTCCGGACGCGCAGGCTCAGCGGCCATGGCTCACGGGCCCAGCCGCTCCGCGGCATGTGGGATCTTCCTGGACCGGGGCACGAACCCGCGTCCCCTGCATCGGCAGGCGGACTCTCAACCACTGCGCCACCAGGGAAGCCCGGGGCCTGATATTTATTTTCTATTTTGGGGTCAGACAACTCTTCAAGCTCTGAGGATGGGGATGGAGAGGTGTGCCATTGGCTGAGAACAGCTGGATAGGACTGCTGGTGTGCTTCCCTAGCCAAGTGAAGCTGTAGGATGGGCTCTGTGGTTGTCTGGATTCTCTTGGTCAGACTTCCTAGATGGATGGGTATTATATTCAGCAGTAGATGGGATTATGAATTAGTTTTCCTGCTTTGGCCAGGCAGCAGGACAGGAACGAGGGCCTATACAGCTCATTGTTTGGGAACCTGAATCAGCAAGAGTGCACTGAATTCCCTGGTCAGGGGAAGCCACCGGTTTTGTTCTGCAGACAGGGAAAACCATAGGCTGTGCCCTTTTGTTCAAGTACCACTGTATGTAGGACAGTTGGATGGGCTACATAGCTTCATGCATGCTCTGGCTGGGTTCCCTGGTCCAACAGTCTGGAGACTGTATTCAGCAATGAGTGGGACTATGAGTTAGCTTCCCTAAGTGCAGTGGGAGAAGCAACTCTGTGTTTGTAAAGCTTGGTAAGGCTCTCTTTTGGTTTTAACTCAAGCTGACCTATGCCCTAAGTTTCCTGACCAAACAGGGCAACTGGATTTTCTCTGTAAGCTATCAACTCTGCCTATCCTTCTCCCAGCTCAACCACCACTTGGCCATACAGTTTCAGGTGTTCTTGCCAACACGTCTTGTCAGATGGGACCAGAAGACAAAGCAGGTGGGGCTGTGTCTCAGCTTCTTTGCCTGGGCAGCAAGGGGAGGGGGCTGCTCCAATCAACTCTCAATTTCCCAAACAGAGTCTCTGGTTGGGAGGGGCTAGGAAATACCCTCAGCCATGGCTATAAATTAATCCTCCTGCCTATTCATAGCAGGGGAACTCTACATGCTCAGTACTGGTTTTGCTCTGAGGGCAATCAGTTCTGCCTACCTGCTTGCCTCTCAGCTCGAGCTTTACTGAGCTGTACAGCTTCCAGGTATTTCCACTATCCCCCTGATCACATATGGCTGGGAGTCACTCTCCATAGCAGGTGTGGCTGTGACTCGGCCCTTTGCCTGCGTGTGGGCAAACCAGGCTCCAGGGCTGGCAAAAATCCTTATTTAAGGATCTGAATCAGTCAGATCTACACCCCACCAAGTTCCCTGGTGAGAGTGCACCACCAGCTTGGTTTGGCAGATGAACAAAGCCACCCACTGATTTGGATTACCACTTGGGCACTGCAGGTATGAACTTGGTCTGCAAAGATCTGTGTACTGGTTAGTGCAAGCCCTTCTCCCTTCTCCATCACCATCAGATTCCTAGTGTTTGAGCCCCACAGATTCCCTTGCAATCCTTATTAGGCAAGATCCGAGTAGGGACTTCCACAAAGTGACCCACAATGCTCAGGGGTGGGGGGATGGTTGTTTTCCCCTGGATTCTCTTTTCCCACTGGAGGAATCAGAGGCCTCTCCACGTGGTGCTACACTGGTCTGCGGGAGGGGCAGTGCAGTAAATGTGTAGCACATCTTTTATCCTTCTAATGTAGTTTGTCTTGGTCTCTGGTGCACGGGGGTGCTTCAGTCTCACCTCTGTGTTCTAGAATTCGCTCAATGGTGTCTTGTTCTTGAATAGTTGTTAGTTGTTCTTGAGAGGGGAAGCAAAGTCAGGAATGACCTATGCCACCATCTTGGTTACTTCACTCCCCTTAAGTTAGTATGTCTTACTCTGTGAATTCATGTGGAGTCCAAATTATTTCTATTTTCATGATCCATCATTTTTAGGATGCTCTCCTCCTTCACGTAGTCCAAAATGACCCACCCTACATCTGTATTCTATCTAGTACCTCCTTGAAGGAGTAAAAAAGGAGGGCAAGTGGTATCTTTTCTCTTTAAATGCATAACCTGGAATTTGTGTGCATTGCTTCTGGTCATATCTTATCAGTCAGAACAGAGTCACATGGCAATAACTAATTGGAAATAAAACGAGGAAATGTAGTTTTATTCTGGGTATTCATGTGTCCAGATAAAAAAATTATAGGTTCTTTTACTGTAGAAAAAGGGGAGAGTAGATATTGGGGGACCACCAGCAGTCCCTGCTAGACTAATTTCCAGCTGTGAATGATGGCTGCCATTCACTCTTACTTCTTAGGCACAGGGCTTCAGTGAAAAAGTTGCAAAACCATGATGATTATGTGCTTTGATCTCAGCTAGGCTTTTGCTACTGATTACCAATCCCTTTAAATATCTTTAGTAACTCTCTTGTGGTCTTCTCCATTTTAAGTGTTCCAAGCTTTCTTCAAAGTACTCAACCCCACCCTAGCCTTCTTATTCTTTTTTTTTTTTTTTTTTTTTTGCGGTACGTGGGCCTCTCACTTTTGTGGCCTCTCCCGTTGCGGAGTACAGGCTCCGGACACACAGGCTCAGCGGCCATGGCTCACGGGCCCAGCCGCTCCGCGGCATGTGGGATCCTCCCGGACCGGGGCACGAACCCGTGTCCCCTGCATCGGCAGGCGGACCTTCAACCACTGCGCCACCAGGGAAGCCCTTCTTATTCTTTTATTGACTTTTTTTTAATTAAAGATTTCCAATATGAAAGTTCTCTCAACTTTCTTTCTATCCAGCTTAAAAATTACTTTGCATCCCTCTGTTTTGTTCTGTCTTTAATAAAGTATACCTCCCTTTGCCAAAGCCACACCTCTACTCATGTCCTGATTTCATCCCTACCTGCATTCTCTACGCTTTTTTCCATCAAGGAGTTACTGATTCTCAAATTTGGTCTTCAATCTCTATTTCTCTGCTGCTTGCAAATGTTCTTAGGTTTCCCTATCTCAAAACACATTTCCTGGACCAAGTAATTCTTTCAAAGCACCATCACCCTCTTTTCTTTTCTTTTGTCAATTTTTGAAAACACATTTCTTGTAATCAATTTCCCTGAACACATTCTGTGTTTGTCATCTCCTTGCCCATCACCCCACATTCACATGTGGAAATCCTACCCATTCCTCAAAACCCATCTCAAGTACTACCTTCATTATCTCTGCAACTAAATACAAATTATTTCTCTTCTGACCTATTGCCCCTATGACCAAGGCAGCGACTATCATTAAGAGTCTTCTATCTGGCAGGGGCTTCATTTTCATATTTCATTTCATCTTTACAACTATGCTGTGAGGCAACTATTATTCCCCCAATAAAATAAATTTTATTCATGCCACAAAAGTAAAACAATGTGTAAAATATAAGCAACCGTAATCCATCATTTAGAGAAAAATCACTATAATATATTGTTGCTTGATTTGTTTTTAGAAAGACATTATGATTTATTTCTTTTTAATTACAAAAATAATATATGATCATTGTAATATGTATAAAAAATAAATATAAAAAATAAACACTATTCTTTCCCCAACTCCTCTCCATATGCACTCCACTGACATAACCAATGTCCTCAGCCTGGTATGTGCTTTTCCATACCTTTCTCTTACAAACATGGGATCATACTATACACATTACTCTTTAAATTGCATTTTCACTTAATAAAATATCTTGTACATCCATTCAGGTCAAGATATAGAGATATAATGCATTCTTTTGACTAGAATCACAAAAATCTGTAGTTTGGATACACCACAATGTATTCCTCTATTGGGTGGTCATTCAGATCACTTCCAATTTTTGTACAATTAAAAGTCAGGCTGCCTATAATATCCTGATACATGCATACTTATGTAGTGGTACTTTTTCCCTCTACTACCAATAACAAGTCAGTAATTTTTAGGTTGAGTTCCAATCAGAACCTGAATGTGACTTCCCTTGCGATTGAACTAAATAATTTTTTGTTTTGTTTTGTTTTGCGGTATGCGGGCCTCTCACGGCTGTGGCCTCTCGTATTGTGGAGCACAGGTTCCGGACGTGCAGCCTTAGCGGCCATGGCTCACGGGCCCAGCCGCTCCATGGAACGTGGGATCTTCCCGGACCGGGGCACGAACCCGTGTCCCCTGCATCGGCAGGCGGACTCCCAACCACTGCGCCACCAGGGAAACCGTGAACTAAATGAGTTTTAAAATTCATATGGAAGAGTGTCTGGGAATAACCAAAGTTTCCTTATCTGTTAACTGAGGATAATAAGGATAAATCATATTCTGACCTCATAGGAAAATTAAATATTATAATAATGCAGTCACAGTTACTGATCACTTGCTTTCTGACTGTAATAAAGTATATGAAACAACCCCTTCCCCTTAAGAGCTTTCAGGAAGTTCATTTTATTTCTTACCTCATCTTGGTTCTTTGCCTGCTTTATCTTCATATCCTTGTCCACCTGGACTAAAGTATAGCTGTTTTAGAAGAATGATACTAGTAAGAAAATGATAATTTACAGAAGACTTTTACCTAAAATGATAGTAGGGCTCTGGATGCAAGAAGAAATAGGATTAATTTATTTGGAATCAAGAGAAAAAGATACAGAAAACATTATATTCAATAAATTTCTGTTGAATTACATTAATTTGGAATAATAAACTTAGTCAAATGGCAAATTAAGTGCCTACATAATACACAATTGATTTAAATGTTTTTAAAAATATTTATTGACATATGGTCACCATATGATCAACTGTTTTTGTATAATATGGCCTGAAAATTTTTTCTGTATTTCTGAACTTATTCAAGCCCTGAAGAATCTCACTTCACAATAATATTGATATGGTATATTCTGTCTGGGTTGCATGAAATCATGTATTTTTTTACACCAAAAATGTGTCCAAATTAAAGATACAATTGATAATTTTTTACAGAAGGCATACATGGCATAAAATGAAGCATTCTTCAATAACCTTTTCTTCCAGAGTAACCAAATGCATAAATTTCCTCATGCATGTCATGACATGATCAAAATTTCTACTTTGAAATCAAAAGAAGGATGAATCCACTAGAAATACCTACAGTTTCATTTATTTACACTAGAGGTTATTTGTGGTGGTCTTACTTAATAGCTATCTCGTAAAGTATGAGAACTATCTCTTGATCTGTTCAAACTGATACACACATCTGAATATCAATTACAGTGATGGTTCCTAAGGAGACAGCCTTTCCAAAGCTAACTGTCAAATAAAGAATGAACTCTTTCACGCATTTTGGTATGGATTTAAATAGACATATAAAGTGTAGTTTCATGCTTGTGTGAGCTGTGGAATGAACATATGTCCCTGCCATTCTCTCGCTACTTAAGATAGTACCCTGTCTTTTGAAAAGACACAGTACAGCAGTAGATAAAATTGAAAGTGAAATCCTTAACATTTTTTTTTAAGCTGGCTCCTAGTAGGCTACCCTGGGGAGTATCAGAGATATGGATTCCTAATGCTGAAAATAGAGATGATTCATCCTGAGAAGCTTAACCCTCACTGGTATATTATTTGTGTGCTGCCAAGTCATTCACTGAGGAAGCCAAAATGTTGCACTTTTCAGGATTACTCTCATTTTCAGGGCTGGAAATGGAGAGGCCTAATTTTTCTTGGTTAACATAGGATCTTTTTATTCCCTGCTACAATGACATAGTAAAGAAAAAATGAATTACTTTTGATCCCCCTGGGGTGTGCCAACATTGAAGTTTATAAATCCTTGCCATCAAACTTCATGAGGCTAATGGGTACATTCTAAACCCTGGAGGTACTTATGCCAGTGTCTCTCCAATCCACACTACTAGAATCTAGAATGCTTTCTAGGCCTCCAAACCTATCCAAAACCATTAGAACCCTGAACGATTTGAGACTTGGAGATCTACTCTAACAAAGTCCTTTAGAAACCAGTCAGACGTCATGAATAAATGCCAAAATATCAGATCAAATTTCTTCCAGAGACTTGAAACCTCAGCACTCTCATCTTACAGTGAACTACATGATCTTTATGATCCCTTCCAGGGTTAAAGACATCATAACTATATGACCTGACATTTATAATAACTATATTATTCTATAATAATAATATAACGCACTCAAAATTTCTAAACATAGGTACATCAAAACACAAGGCCAGGGCTTCCCTGGTGCCACAGTGGTTGAAAGTCCGCCTGCCGAAGCAGGGGACATGGGTTCGTGCCCTGGTCTGGGAAGATCACACGTGCCGCGGAGCGGCTGGGCCCATGAGCCATGGCTGCTGAGCCTGTGCGTCCAGAGCCTGTGCTCTGCAACGAGAAAGGCCACAACAGTGAGAGTCCCACATACCGCAAAAAACAAAAAAAAACAAAACAAAACAAAAAACAAGGCCCGGGAGAGAGTTACAAGATGGCAGAAGAGTAAGGTGCAGAGATCACCTTCTTCCCCACAGATACATCAGAAATACATCTACACGTGAAACAACTCCTACAGAACACCTACTGAACACTGGCATAAGAACTCAGACCTCCCAAAAGGCAAGAAACTCCCCACGAACCTGGGTAGGGCAAAAGAAAAAAGAAAAAACAGAGACAAAATAATAGGGATGGGACCTGCACCAGTGGGAGGGAGCTGTGAAGGAGGAAAGGTTTCCACACACTAGGAAGCCCCTTTGCAGGTGGAGACTGTGGGTGGCGAAGGGGGGAAGCTTCGGAGCTGCGGAGGGAGCACAGCAACAGGGGTGCGGAGGGCAAAGCGGAGAGATTCCTGCACAGAGGATTGGTGCTGACCAGCACTCACCAGCCCGAGAGGCTTGTCTGCTCACTTGCTGAGGCGGGCATGGTTTGGGAGCTGAGGCTAGGGCTTTGGTCAGATTCCAGGGAGAAGAGTGGGGTTGGTGGTGTGAACACAGCCTGAAGGGGTTAGTGCACCACGGCTAGCTGGGAGGGCATCCAGGAAAAAGTGTGGAATTGCCGAAGAGACAAGAGACATTTTCTTGCCTCTTTGATTCCTGGTGCACGAGGAGAGGGGATTAAATGTGTTGCTTAAAGGAGCTCCAGAGATGGGCGCGAGTCGCAGCTATCAGCATGGACCCCAGAGACGGGCATGAAATGCTGAGGCTGCTTCTGCCACCACCAAGAAGCCTGTGTGCAAGCACAGGTCACTATCCACACCTCCCCTCCCGGGAGCCTGTGCAGCCCGCCACTGCCAGGTTCCCATGATACAGGAACAACTTCCCCGGGAAAAATGCATGGCATGCCTCACTGGTACAACATCGCGCTGGCCTCTGCCGCAGCAGGCTCTCCCCGCATCCATACACCTCCCTCCCCCCGGGCTGACTGAGTCAGAGCCCCCAAATCAGCTACTCCTTTAACCCCGTCCTGTCTGAGCGAAGAACAGACGCCCTCCGGCGACCTACATGCAGAGGTGGGGCCAAATCCAAAGCTGAGCCCTGGGAGCTGTGTGAACAAAGAAGAGAAAGAGAAATTTCTCCCAGCAGCCTCAGAAGCAGTGGATTAAATCTCCACAGTCAGTTTGATGTACCCTGCATCTGTGCAATACATGAATAGACAACGAATCATCCCAAACTGAGGAGGTGGAATTCAAGAGCAAGATTTATGATTTTTTTCCCCTTTTCTTCTTTTTGTGAATGTGAATGTGTATGCTTCTGTGTGAGATCTTGTCTGTATAGCTTTGATTTCACCATTTGTCCTAGGGGTCTGTCAGTCTGTTTTTATATTTTTTTTTTGCTTAAAAATTTTTCTTCTTAAAAATTATTTTTATTTTAATAACTTTATTTTATTTTATCCTCTTTCTTTCTTTCTTTCTTTTTTCTTTCTATTTACTCTCCCTTTTATTCTGAGCCATGTGGATGAAAGACTCTTGGTGCTGCGGCCAGGCGTCAGTGCTGTGCCTCTGAGGTGGGAGAGCCAACTACAGGACACTGATCCACAAGGGACCTCCGAGCTCCATGTAATATCAAATGTCAAAAATCTCCCAGAGATCTCCATCTCAACGCCAAGACCCAGCTTCACTCAATGACCAGCAAGCTACAGTGTTGGACACCCTATGCCAAACAATTAGCAAGACAGGAACACAGCCCCATCCATTAGCAGAGAGCTGCCTAAAATCATAATAAGGCCACAGACACCCCAAAACACACCAGCAGACGTGGACCTGCCTACCAGAAAGACAAGATGCAGCCTCATCCACCAGAACACAGGCACTAGCCCCCTCCACCAGGAAGCCTACAAAACCCACTGAACCAACCTTAGCCACTGGGACACACACCAAAAAAACTGGGAACTACGACCCTGCAGCCTGCGAACAGGGGACCCCAAACACAGTAAGTTAAACTAAATGAGAAGGCAGAAAAACACTCAGCAGATGAAAAAGCAAGATAAAAACCCACCAGACCAACTAAATGAAGAGGAAATAGGTAGTCTATCTGAAAAAGAATTCAGAATAATGATAGTAAAGATGATACAAAATCCTGGAAATAGAATAGACAAAATACAAGAAACAATTAACAAGGAACTGGAAGAACTAAAGAGCAAACAAACAATGATGAACAACACAATAAATGAAATTAAAAATTCTCTAGAAGGGATCAATAGCAGAATAACTAGGGCAGAAGAATGGATAAGTAACCTGGAAGATAAAATAGTCAAAATTACTACTGCAGAGCAGAATAAAGAAAACAGAATGAAAAGAACAGAGGACAGTCTCAGAGACCTCTGGGACAATATTAAATGTACCAACAATCGAATTACAGGGGTTCCAGAAGAAGAAGAGAAAAAGAAAGGGACTGAGAAAATATTTGAAGAGATTATAGTTGAAAATTTCCCTAATATGGGAAAGGAAATAGTTAATCAAGTCCAGGAAGCACAGAGTACCATATAGGATAAATCCAAGGAGAAACACGCCAAGACACATATTAATCAAGCTATCAAAAATTAAATAAAAATAAAACATATTAAAAGCAGGAAGGGTAAAAACAACAAATAACACACAAGGGAATCCCCATAAGGTTAACAACTGAACTTTAAGAAGAAACTCTGCAAGCCAGAAGGGAGTGGCAGGACATATTTAAAGTGATGAAGGAGAAAAACCTAAAACCAAGATTACTGTACCCAGCAAGGATCTCATTCAGATTTGATGGAGAAATTAAAACCTTTACAGACAAGCAAAAGCTGAGAGAGTTCAGCACCACCAAACCAGCTTTACAACAAATGCTAAAGGAACTTCTCTAGGCAAGAAACACAATAGAAGGAAAAGACCTGCAATAACAAACCCAAAAGAATTAAGAAAATGGGAATAGGAACATTCATATCGATAATTACCTTACATGTAAATGGAGTACATTCTCTCACCAAAAGACACAGATTCGCTGAATGGATACAAAAACGAGACCCATATATATACCGTCTACAAGAGACCCACTTCAGACCTATGGACACATACAGCCTGAAAGTGAGGGGATGGAAAAAGATATTCCATGCAAATGGAAATCAGAAGAAAGCTGGAGTAGCAATTCTCATATCACACAAAATAGACTTTAAAATAAAGACTATTACAAAAGACAAGGAAGGACACTACAGAATGATCAAGGGATCGATTCAAGTAGAAGATATAACAATTGTAAATATTTATGCACCCAACATAGGAGCACATCAATGTATAAGGCAAATACTAACAGTCATAAAAGGGGAAATTGACAGTAACACAATCACAGTAGGGGACTTTAACACCCCACTTTCACCAATGGACAGATCATCCAAAATGAAAATAAATAAGGAAACACAAGCTTTAAATGATACATTAAACAAGATGGGCTTAATTGATATTTATAGGACATTCCATCCAAAAACAACAGAATACACATTCTTCTCAAGTGCTCATGGAGCATTCTCCAGGATAGATCATATCTTGTGTCACAAGTCAAGCGTTGGCAAATTTAAGAAAATTGAAATCATATCAAGTATCTTTTCCAACGACAGTGCTATGAGACTAGATATCAATTACAGTAAAACATCTGTAAAAAATACAAACACATGGAGGCTAAACAATACAGTACTTAATAACCAAGAAATCACTGTAGAAATCAAACAGGAAGTCAAAAAATACCTAGAAACAAATGACAATGGAGACACGAGGAGCAAAAGCTATGGGATGCAGCAAAAGCAGTTCTAAGAGGGAAGTTTATAACAATACATTCCTACCTTAAGAAACAGGAAACACCTCACATAAACAACCTAAACTTGCACCTAAAGTAATTAGAGAAAGAAGAACAAAAAACCCAAAGTTAGCTGAAGGAAAGAAATCATAAAGATCAGAAATAAACAAAAAAGAAATGAAGGAAATGATAGGAAAGATCAATAAAACTAAAAGCTGGTTCTTTCAGAGGAAAAACAAAATTGATAAACCATTAGCCAGACTCATCAAGAAAAAAAGGGAGAAGACGCAATTCAATAGAATTAGAAATGAAAAAGGAGAAGTAACAACTGACACTGCAGAAATACAAAGGATCATGAGAGAATACTACAAGCAACTCTATGCCAATCAAATGGCCAACCTGGAAGAAATGGACAAATTCTTAGAAATACACAACCTGCCGAGACTGAACCAGGAAGAAATAGAAAATATGAACAGATGAATCACAAGCACTGAAATTCAAATGGTGATTAAAACTCTTCCAACAAACCAAATCCCAGGACCACGTGGCTTCACAGAGAATTCTATCAAACATTTAGAGAAGAACTAACACC
Source organism: Neophocaena asiaeorientalis asiaeorientalis (assembly GCF_003031525.2). Taxonomy (NCBI): domain Eukaryota; kingdom Metazoa; phylum Chordata; class Mammalia; order Artiodactyla; family Phocoenidae; genus Neophocaena; species Neophocaena asiaeorientalis. Next base: position 261,278 of record NW_020172679.1, read on the forward strand.
TATTCTTCTCAAACTCTTCCAAAATACAGCAGAGGGAGGAACACTCCCAAACTCATTCTACGAGGCCACCATCACCCTGACACCAAAACCAGACAAAGATGTCACAAAGAAAGAAAACTACAGGGCAATATCACTGATAAACATAGATGCAAAAATCTTTAACAAACTACTAGCAAACAGAATCCAACAGCACATTAGAAGTATCATACACCATGATGAAGTGCCGTTTATTCCAGGAATGCAAGGATTCCTCCATATACGCACTGTGATACACCATGTTAACAAATTTAAGGAGAAAACTATATGATCATCTCAATCAATGCAGAGAAAGCTTTCTACAAAGTTCAACACCCATTTATGATAAAATCCCTGCAGAAAGTAGGCTTAGAGGGAACTTTCCTCAACATAATAAAGGCCATATGTGACAAACCAACAGCCAACATCGTCCTCAATGGTGAAAAATTGAAACCATTTCCACTAAGATCAGGAACAAGACAAGGTTGCCCACTCTCACCACTCTTATTCAACATAGTTTTGGAAGTTGTAGCCACAGCAATCAGAGAAGAAAAAGACATAAAAGAAATCCAGATTGGAAAAGAAGTAAATCTGTCACTGTTTGCAGATGACATGATACTATACATAGAGAATTCTAAAGATGATACCAGAAAACTACTAGAGCTAATCAATGAATTTGGTAAAGTAGCAGGATACAAGACTAATGCACAGAAATCTCTGGCATTCTTATACACTAATGATGAAAAATCTGAAAGTGAAATTAAGAAAATACTCCCATTTACCATTGCAACAAGAATAAAATATCTAGGAATATACCTACCTAAGGAGACAAAAGACCTGTATGCAGAAAATTATAAGACACTGATGAAAGAAATTAAAGATGATACAGATAGATGGAGAGATATACCATGTTCTTGGATTGGAAGAATCAACATTGTGAAAATGACTCACTTACTGAAAGCAATCTACAGATTTAATGAAATCCCTATCAAACTACCACTGGAAGTTTTCACAGAACTAGAACAAAAAAAATTCACAATTTGTATGGAATCATGTAAGACCCCAAATAGCCAAAGCAATCTTGAGAATGAAAAATGGAGCTGGAGGAATCAGGCTCCTGGACTTCAGACTATACTACAAAGCTACAGTAATCAAGACAGTATGGTACTGGCACAAAAACAGAAAGATCGATCAATGGAACAGGATAGAAAGCCCAGAGATAAACCCACGCAGGTATGGTCACCTTATCTTTGATCAAGGAGGCGAGAATATACAGTGGAGAAAAGACAGCCTCTCCAATAAGTGGTGCTGGGAAAACTAGACCGATCCATGTTAAAGTATGAAATTAGAACACTCCCTAACACCATACACAAAAATAAACTCAAAATGGATTAAAGACCTAAATGTTAGCCCAGACACTATCAAACTCTTAGAGGAAAACATAGGCAGAACACTCTATGACATGAATCAAAGCAAGATCTTTCCTGACCCACCTCCTAGAGAAATGGAAATAAAAACAAAAATAAACAAATGAGACCTAATGAAACATAAAAACTTTTGCACAGCAAAGGAAACCATAAACAAGACCAAAAGGCAACCCTCTGAATGGGAGAAAATATTTGCAAATGAAGCAACTGACAAAGGATTAATCTCCAAAATTTACAAGCAGCTCATGCAGCTCAATATCAAAAAAACATAGAAGCCAATTCAAAAATGGGCAGAAGACCTAAATAGACATTTCTCTAAAGAAGGTATACAGATTGCCAACAAACACACGAAAGAATGCTCAACATCATTAATCATTAGAGAAACGTGAATCAAAACTACAATGAGATATCATCTCACACTGATCAGAATGGCCATCACCAAAAAATCTAGAAACAATAAATGCTGGAGAGGGTGTGGAGAAAAGGGATCCCTATTGTACTGTTGCTGGGAATGTAAATTGTTACAGCCACTATGGAGGTTCCTTAAAAAACTAAAAATAGAAGTACCATACGAACTAGCATGCCCACTGCTGGGCATGTACCCTGAGAAAACCAGAATTCAAAATGTGTCATGTATGAAAATATTCATTGCAGCTCTATTTACAATAGCCAGGACATGGAAGCAACCTAAGTTTTCATCATATGAATGGATAAAGAAGACGTAGTACATATATACAATGGAATATTACTCAGCCATAAAAATAAATGAAATTGAGTTATTTGTAGTGAGGTGGATGGACCTAGAGTCTGTCATAGAGAGTGAAGTAAGTCAGAAATAGAAAAACAAATACTGTATGCTAACACATATATATGGAATCTAAGAAAAAAAAGGTCATGCAGAAACTAGGGCTAAGACGGGAATAAAGACATAGACCTACTATAGAGTGGACCTGAGGATATGGGGAGGGGGAAGGGTAAGCTGAGATGAAGTGAGAGAGGTGTATGGACATATATACACTACCAAATTTAAAATGGATAGCTTGTGAGAAGCAGCCCCATAGCACAGGGAGATCAGCTCGGTGGTTTGTGACCACCTAGCCATGTGGGATAGGGAGCATGGCGGGGAGAGAGATGTAAGAGGGAAGAGATATGGGAACATATGTATATGTATATGTATAACTGATTCACTTTGTTATAAAGCAGAAACTAACATCCCATTGTACAGCATTTATACTACAATAAAGATGTTAAAAAAGAAAAGAAACAAACAAACAAAAAAGTGCAAGGTCTCCTTTGAGACAATTACTAAGCTTTCCTGGGGACTTTCTTCATCACATCATGCCGGCCACTGC
>NW_020172679.1:264222-267605 GCF_003031525.2 Neophocaena asiaeorientalis asiaeorientalis
TCCCCCAGCCATAAAAACAAACAGCCTAAATGAATTTATTGATTTAATCATCAAAGCATACATATATATATATATATATGTATATATATATATAGACACTGCAAATTAATTGAATCTTAGCAGCGAAAAATAAAGATCTGAACAATCATATCATCATCTATATTTCTTACTTGAAAACAATCATCCTAAAAGGTTTAACCTCTTTCATCTACTTGACTAGTTATAGAATATCTAGACAGCTCCTTTTATATGTTTCTCGGGCCTTTGAATTACAAAAGATTTGAAAAGGAAATACCTTACATAGGAGAGAGATAAGATTTCTCATGTAAGTGTTATATGACTCCTTTAGTGTTTTTGATACTGAGGTGCAGAAAAGTCTTTAATTACCTTCATTAACAATATGTTGATGACACTGCACTAAACCTTGATTATAAAACAATGAACATAACACATTTGTTTGGTGATCATGTAGAAGTAATACATCCATTACAGTGGCATAACCCACTAGTGAATTATTATATTAGTTAATGGGAGCTTAAGTAAATTAGAATTTATTTACTGTGGTATAATCTTGCGTATGAATCTGAAATAATTTTATGCCATAGTTGATTACTTGTATGGAGTAGAATATCATTGTCATTATGAAACAGATGTGTATATGACTGCCTTAATACCTTTGATCAGCATTGCTCTTATTAAGGGGATTTGTGTAATATACTGTTTGGGAGCTAATACTAAACACACAAAAAAGACAAGATCATTTAATGTACATGAGAAAATGTACATATAAATATACAGATATTACTCTGGGTTTTTTTTCTCCACCTTGTCACTATGTTAGTTTTCTATTGCTCATGCAACAAATTGCCACAAACAAAGACTTAAACCAAGACAAACTAATCATCGTACAGCTCTGTAGATTTGTCTGAAATGGGTCTCACTGCTAAGATCAAGGTATTGGCAGGGTTGCCTTCCCATCTGGAGACTCTAGAAATGACTCCATGTAATTGCCTTTTACAGCTTATAAAGGCCACTGCATTCCTACACTGGTGGCCCCTTCCTCTATCTTCCAAGTAAAAAATAATAATTGAGTATTTCTCACATCCTCACATTACTCTGACCTCTCTCCTGCCACCCCCTTTGACTTTTAAGGATGTTTGTGATTACAATGGACCTGCCCAGATAGTCCAGAATAATCTCCCTATTTTAAGGTCAACTGGGGGGAGACCTTCAAGATGATGAGGAGTAGGACGTGGAGATCATCTTCCTCCCCACAAATACATCAGAAATACATCTACATGTGGAACAACTCCAACAGAACACCTACTGAACGCTGACAGAAGACCTCAGACCTCCCAAAAGGCAAGAAACTCTCCAGGTACATGGGTAGGGGAAAAGAAAAAAGAAAAAACAGAGACAAAAGAATAGGGACAGGACCTGCACCTCGGGGAGGGAGCTGTGAAGGAGGAAAAGTTTCCACACACTAGGAAGGCCCTTCGCGGGCAGAGACTGCGGGTGGTGGAGGGGGGAAGCTTCAGAGCCACGGAGAAGAGCACAGCAACAGGGGTGCGGAGGGCAAAGTGGAGAGATTCCCGCACAGAGGATCAGTGCCGACCAGCACTCACCAGCCGGAGAGGCTTGTCTGCTCACCCGCCAGGGCTGGCGGGGGCTGGGAGCTGAGGCTCGGCTTCGGTAGGATCACAGGGAGAGGACCGGGGTTGGAGGCGTGAACACAGCCTGAAGGGGGCTAGTGAGCTACACTTAGCTGGGAGGGAGTCCAGGAAAAAGACTGGACCTGCCTAAGAGACAAGAGACCATTGTTTCAGGATGTGCGAGGAGAGGGAATTCAGAGCACCACCTAAACGAGCTCCAGAGATGGCTGTGAGATGCGGCTATCAGTACGGACACCAGAGACGGGCATGAAACGCAAAGGCTGCTGATGCTACCACCAAGAAGCTGGTGTGAAAGTACAGGCCACTCTCCATATCTCCCCTCCTGGGAGCCTGTGCAGCCTGCCACTGCCAGGGTACCGTGATTCAGGGACAACTTCCCCGGGAGAACACATGGCACCTCAGGCTGGTGCAATATCATGCTGGCTTCTGCCGCCACAGGCTTGCCCCGCATTCCATACCCCTCCCTCCGCCAGGACAGAGTGAGCCAGAGCCCCCTAATCAGCTGCTACTTTAACCCCATCCTTTCTGAGTAAACAACAGACACCCTCAGGCGACCTATACGCAGACGCCAGGCCAAATCCAAAGCCGAACCCTAGGAGCTATGCAAACAAAGAAGAGAAAGGGAAATTTCTCCCTGCAGCCACAGGAGCAGCAGATTAAATCTCCACAATCAACCTGATGTACCCTGCATCTGTGGAATTCCTGAATAGACAACGAATCATTCCAAATTGAGGGGGTGGACTTTGGGAGCAACTGTAGACTTAGGGTTTGCTTTCTGCAAATAATTGTTTCTGGTTTTATGTTTATCATAGTTTAGTATTTAGAGTTTATTATCATTGGTAGATTTGTTTATTGATTTGGTTGCTCTCTTCCTTTTTTTTATATACAGACATATATATATTTTTTCCTTTTACTCTTTTTAGGAGTATGTATGTGTATGTTTTCTTGTGTGAAATAGCTTTGCTTTTTGTCTGTATAGCTTTGCTTTTACCATTTGTCCTAGGGTTCTGTCTGTCCTTTATTTATTTATTTGTTTATTAGTATAGTTTTTAACCCTTATTATCATTGTCAGATGTGTTCTTTGGTTTGGTTGCTCTCTTCTTTCTTTTTTAAATTACTTTTTAATATTTTTATTTTTAATAATTTTATTTTTTTTATTTTAATAACTTTATTTTATTTTCTTTTTTCTTTCTTTCTTTTTTCTCCCTTTTCTTTTGAGCCATGTGGTTGACAAGGTCTTGGTGCTACGACCAGGTGTCAAGGCTATGCCTCTGAGGTGGGGGAGCTGAGTACAGAGCACTGGTCCACCAAAGACCTCCCACTTCCATGTAATATCAAATGGCCAAAGCTCTCCCAGAGATCTCCATCTCAATGCTAAGACGCAGCTCCAGTCAATGACCAGCAAGCTACAGTGATAGACACCCTATGCCAAACCACTAGCAAGACAGGAACACAATCCCGCCCATTAGCAGAGAGGCTGCTTAAAATAGCAATAAGGCCACAGACACCCCAAAACACAACACCATACATGGTCCTGCACACCAGAAAGGCAAGATCCAGCCTCAACCACTAGAACACAGGCACCAGTTCCCTCCACCTGGAAGCTTACACAACACACTAAACCAACTGTAGCCACTGGGGGCAGACACCAAAAACAAAGGGAATTATGAACCTGCAGCCTGCGAAAAGGAGACCCGAAACACAGTAAGT
>NW_020172680.1:0-21182 GCF_003031525.2 Neophocaena asiaeorientalis asiaeorientalis
GCTGATCTCCCTGTGCTAAGCAGCTGCTTCCCACCAGCTATCTATTTTAGGTTTGGTAGTTTATATATGTCCATGTCAGTCTCTCACTTTGTAACAGCTTTCCCTTCCCCCTCCCCATATCCTCAAGTCCATTCTCTAGTAGGTTTGGGTCTTTATTCCCGTCTTATCCCTAGGTTCTTCATGACCACTTTTTTTTAGATTGAATATATATGTGTTAGCATACGGTATTTTTTTTTCTCTTTCTGACTTACTTCACTCTGTATGACAGACTCTAGGTCCAGCCACCTCACTAATTTTTAAACATCTCTATTGGAGTATAATTGCTTTACAATGGTGTGTTAGCTTCTGCTTCATAACAAAGTGAATCAGTTATACATATACATAAGTTCCCATATCTCTTCCCTCTTGCATCTCCCTCCCTCCCACCCACCTTAACCCACCCCTCTAGGTGGTCACAAAGCACCGAGCTGATCTCTCTGTGCTATGTGGCTGCTTCCCACTAGCTATCTGTTTTACGTTTTGTAGTGCATATATGTCCATGCCACTCTCTCACTTTGTGAGAGCTTACCTTTCCCCACTCCATATCTCCAAGTCCATCTCTAGTAGGTCTGTGTCTTTATTCCCTTCTTACCCCTAGGTTCTTCATGACATTTTTTCCCTTAGATTCCATATATATATTTTAGCATACAGTATTTGTTTTTCTCTTTCTGACTTACTTCACTCTGTATGGCAGATTCTAGGTCCATCCACCTCACTACAAATAATTATGTTTCTTTTTATGACTGAGTAATACTCCATTGTATATATGTGCCATATCTTCTGTGAGTGTGTTTGTGTTACGCGGGCCTCTTACTGCTGTGACCTCTCCCGTTGCGGAGCACAGGCTCCGGATGAGCCGGCTAAGCGGCCATAGCTCACGGACTCAGCTGCTCCAGGGCATGTGGGATCTTCCCGGACCGGGGCACGAACCTGTGTCCCCTGCTTCGGCAGGCAGACTCTCAACCACTGCACCACAAGGGAAGCTCTGCCATGTCTTCTTTATCCATTCATCTGATGATGGACACTTAGGTTGCTTCCATCTCCTGGCTATGGTAAATAGAGCAGCAATGAAAAATTTGGTACATGACTCTTTTTGAATTATGGTTTTCTCAGGGTATATGACCAGTAGTGGGAATGATGGGTCATATGGTAGTCCTATTTGTAGTTTTTTAAGGAACCTCCATACTGTTCCCCATAGTGGCTGTACCAATTCATATTCCTACCATATTCCCATCACCTTGATACCAAAACCAGACAAGGATGTCACAAAGAAAGAAAACTACAGGCTAATATCACTGATGAACATAGATGCAAAAATCCTCAACAAAATACTAGCAAACAGAATCCAACAGCACATTTAAAGGATCATACACTATGATCAAGTGGGGTTTATTTCAGGAATGCAAGGATTCTTCAATATATGCAAATCAATCAATGTGATAAACCATATTAACAAATTGAAGGAGAAAAAGCATATGATCATCTCAATAGATGCAGAGAAAGCTTTTGACAAAATTCAACACCCATTTATGAAAAAACTCTGCAGAAAGTAGGCATAGAGGGAACTTTCCTCAGCATAATAAAGACCATATATGACAAACCAACAGCCAACATCATCCTCAATGGTGAAAATCTGAAAGCATTTCCACTAAGATTATAAACAAGACAAGGCTATGTTTATTTGTAATACTTCTTTTTTTTATCCTTTGTGTTATAGTTAAGATTTGAATATACTATTCCTAAAAAGTGGTACAGTATTCTAATTCTGAATATATCATCTGAATCAGATTTGTTTGTGTATTTTTATCTTTTTATTTCATTTGAAGAGCTCCTTTCACCTTCTTTGTTATGCAGATCCAGTGTTGGTAAAATCTCTCAGCTTTTCTCTGTCTTGAAAAGCCAACTGTTTTTTTATCTATAAAACATAAATTTGCAGGGCAAAATATTCTTGGCTGTCAGTTTTTATCTTTTAATGTTTTGAGTATGCCATTCTAATATCCTCTGACTTATAGAATTTCTGCTGAAAAATCTGCTGATAGACTAATGGGTATACTTATATAGGTTAACTGTGTTTTTCTCTCCTGGCTGATGTTTAAATTCTTTTCTTATCACTGACTTTTCACAGTTTCAATATATCTTGGAGGTCTTTTAAACTTTTCATTGAGGTAATAAGGTGTTATGCTGGTTTTGTGAACTTTAATTTCCCGTTGTTTTCCCAGGTTTGGGAAGTTCCCGGGTATTATCTCTTTAACTAAGCTCTTTGTTCTCCTTTCCCTTTCTTCTTCTGGAATAATCTTTATTCTTTCGTTAGCCTTTCTCACGAAGTCATATAGTTCTAGCAAGGTTTCTTCCCTTTTAAAAAATCTTAGCTCTCGCACATCTTCCTCTGAATTATTACAAATTTCTATCTGAGTTCACTAATTCTCTCTTCCATGTAATCTGATCTATTTCCAGTGCATTCTAGGGCAATTTTTTAACCACGTTTATGGAGTTCTTTTGCTCTAGAATTTATGTTTTTTTCTTTTTTAGAATTGTAGTCTTTTTAAGTAAAGTACTCCTTCTTTAGTTAATTTTGTTCTGAGATTGCCTTTCTGAGTTTTCCTGTAGCTCATCAATTTTTCATAACACCTATTTTAAATCCATTAATATTTTGATGGCAATATTTTATATCTTTGTGTTCAGTTGCATAACATTGTTAGTTTTTTGTGATAATGTATTACCATGATTTTATTCACAGTGTTTGATGAAAAGTGCCTCTGATCTGCATTTGAAGTAGTAAACACCTTTCTTATTTATGCAAGGCTTTGTTCACTTTGATTGTAAGAATATATAAGGCTGATAGTTTGGAGCCTTCCTTTTTTTTTTTTTTCCAGAGATGGTGATGTAGTACAAGATTTTGATTTCTCTCGCTAGTGTTATCTTCAAGTAAAGTTAGGACTTTGGGGCTTTGTGTGTGCCCATGGCTCAGTACAGAGATCCTCAAATGAAGAGTTCCAGTGAACCTTGGAATTCCTCTTACCTTCCAGGGGAGACAATATGATTTATTTTTGTTGTCTTTGCCTATTTTTCCCCTCCCTGCTACTGTAGTTTCTACTCAGTAAGGGCAACTTGTTCCTCCAACTGCAGCACGTATGGCTGGGCAGACTACCTCCCCTCACCCTCCACTCACCTCTTTTATGCTTTCTCTTCTTTTCAGGAAATATACTGCCTCACTGTCAGAGTGGATTCTGCCTTTCCTGCCAGAAACATAAACATGATAATGGATGTTAAGATTTATTGTGGTGATTATTTTGCAATATACACACATATTAAATCATTATGTTGTACATCTGAAACTAATATGTTATATGTCAATTATACAGCAGCAAAAAGTTCAGAAACTGTCAGTGTGCACGCATAAAAAAAGTGCAAAACTATAACTTTTCCAGAAGAAACCAACTTTAAAACTATATGCACTAATAGCAAAGGGATGAAAAAGATATACCATGCTAATGTTAATCAAAAGGATGCCAGAGGGCTTCCCTGGTGGCGCAGTTGTTGAGAGTCTGCCTGCTAATGCAGGGCACATGTGTTTGTGCCTCGGTCCGGGAAGATCCCACATGTCATGGAGCGGCTGCTCCCATGAGCCGTGGCCGCTGAACCTGTGCATCTGGAGCCTGTGCTCTGCAACAGGAGAAGCCACAGCAGTGAGAGGCCTGTGTACCATGAAAAAAACAAAAGGATGCCAGAATACCTATTTTAATTTCAAACAAAGATGATTTCTGAGCAAGAAATTTATGAAGAGTAAATATGAGCATTACATAACCAAAAGTCAAACAACCCTTTGAAACTTAAAAATCCTTACGGTAAGTTTACTTAACAGTATCAAGATATGTATGCAAAACAGATAAAAGGAAAAAGACATACACTTCTTATTATAGTTGGAGACAAACAACTTTTTTCAATAATTGAGAGAGCGCATAGACAGAAAGTCAGCAAGGACAAAGTTGAAGTGAACAGCACCATAAATCAGCTTATTTTAACAGATGTATATATATTAATACTTACTCCAACAACAGCAGAATAAATATTTTCCAAAGCACATATGAAATATCCTCCAAGATAGACAAATTCTCATCTTAAATGCACTTTAACACATTTTGTTGATTTAATAACACAAATATCTGCTTTCAGATGATAGTGCAGTTCACCTGAAAAATAAATGAGAGAAAAATGCTGGAAAAATCTCAAAACACTTGTAAATGAAAACACACTTCTAGAGAACATTTGGATCAAAGGAGTCGAGAAATTTTAAAGATTTTGTATTGAAAAATATTGGAGACACAACTTATCCAAGTTTCTGGGATGCAGCAAAATCAGTGCTTAGAGAAAAACTTATAGTTTTGAATGTCTCTGTTTAAAAAAATAATCTGGGGCTTCCCTGGTGGCACAGTGTTTGGGTGTCTGCCTGCAGATGCAGGGGACATGGGTTTGTGCCCTGGTCCAGGAGGATACCGCATGCCGCGGAGCAGCTGGGCCCATGAGCCATGGCCGCTGGGCCTGCGCATCTGGAGCCTGTGCTCTGCGGCAGGAGAGGCCACAGCAGTGAGAGGCCCGCATACAGCAAAAAAACAAAAAACAAATCTAAAACCAGTAAACCAAGCTTGCACTTAAAATACTAAGAAAAAGGCAAACTAAACCAAATTAAGAGGGAAAAAGTAACTGTTAGGGCAGAAGTCAATAAAATTGAAAGAAAAAAAAAATTAGAAAAATATCAACAAAGCAAAAACTGTTTCATTCAAAAGATCAACATATGTTTAACTTCCAACAACCCTAATTTTCATGAAACAGAATGTACATATTACTAATATCAGAAATTCAAGAGGGGATATTACTACTGATCATAAACAGAGAAAGTTAATAAAGGAATGCTATGAACAACTCTGAGACCACAAATTTGATCACCTAGATGACATGGACAAAATCTTTGAAAGATACATTCTGCCCAAACTCACACAAGTAGAAATAAGCATTTCAAGGGACTCTAGCATAAGGCCAACACAGAGATCTCAGCATCAGGCCTGCCCATCTGTGGACCTGGGTACTAGGCTTTTCCAACTAGAGATTCTAGCATTGTATTTTTTGCTGTTTGTTTTTTCCATGGATGGCAGTCCCAGGCATGGCTACAAAACCCAGCACAGAGCCCACCAATAGACTCATGTGTCAGTCCCAAAAATCCATGGGCCAGAGCAGGAGGAGAGCATTGTGAACCATGACACTGGGCTTGCCCACAAACAGCAGCACCTTATGGGAATCCTGACCTGTTCAACTGTCCTTGCGCCCTGATAGGAGGCCTGATCACTCACACATCCACCAGCAGTCCTGCCAAACAATACTATTTTGATAAGTATAACTTTGAAATACAGTTTGAAATTAGGAACTATGATGCTTCCCACTTTGTTCTTTGTCACGATTGTTTCATCTTATCAGATTCTTTTTTTATTCCATACATATTTTAATATTGTTTGTTCTATTTCTTTGAAAACTGCCATTGGAATTTTGCTAAGAATTGCATTAAATCTGTGATTATAGATTATATAATAATAGACAACATTATTTTTTTCATTCATGAGCATGGAATATCTTTCAATTTTGTTGTCTCTGCTTCAATTCTTTCTACTAAACTATAGTTTTTATTGTACCGACTTTTACTTTCTTGGTTAAACTTATTCCTAGGTAATTTACTCATTTTGATTCAATTGTGAATGGAATTGATTTCTTAACTTCTTTAACAGTTTGGTATTACTTGTACAAATGTAAAAAAGTTTGTATATTGCAACCTTAATTCATTCATTATTTCTAAAGTTTTTTGGGCCTAAAATTTCAACTTTAGGATTCTCTACTTAATATCATGTCTTCTGCAAATAGTTGTAGTCTTACTTCTTTCTTTCCAATTTAAATACTTTTATTTCTTTTTCACCTGAATGCTCAGTCTTGAACTTCTAATGCTATGTTGAATAAAAGAGTTAAAATGTGGCATTTTTGTCCTGTTCCGGGTCTTACAGAGAAACCTTTTAGCTCTTCACTGTTGTGTATTGTAGCTGTGGGCTTTTCATATATAACTTTTAATACAATGAGATATGTTCCAGCCTTACTCATTTTTGAAGAGTTTTTATTATAAGTGGATGTTCTATTTTGTTATATAACTTCTCTGCATCTCTTGAGATGAGCGTATGATTTTTATATTACACTATGTTAATTTCTGTATCACACTAATTTATTTGTTTATGTTAAGCCATTATTGCACACCTGGAATTAATTGTACTTTATCATGTTGTATGATTCTTTTTTTAAATTTCCCTCCACTCATCTAGTAATGTTATAACAAATTTAATTTTCTAATGTTAAAACCTTGCTTTATTGAGATAAACTCAATTTTGTCATTATATATTATCATTTTTATATGCCGTTAAATTTGATTAGCCTTTCTTTTTGCTTATGTTGGCATTTGAAGTATAAACTCTCTAAGTACTGCTTTAGCTTCATCTCACACATTTTGATTGGCAGTGCTTTTTATTATCGTTCAGTTTAAAATATTCTCTAATTTCTATAAATATTTCTTCTTTGAACCGGTTATTTAGCAGTGTTTTCCAATTCTAAAAATTCTTTTAAAATTACTGTTTAATCATTGATTCCTTCATTTTTATTTTTATTTTTTGAATTTTATTTTATTTATTTTTTTATACAGCAGGTGCTTATTAGTTATCCATTTTATACATATTAGTACATATATGTACGGTCATATGGTAATTCCATGTTTAGTTGTTTAATCTACCTCCATACTGTTCTCCATAGTGGCTGTATCAATTTACATTCCCACCAACAGTGCGAGAGGATTCCCTTTTCTCCACACCCTCTCCAGCATTTGTTGTTTGTAGATTTTCTGATAATGCCCATTCTAACTGGTGTGGGTGATACCTCATTGTAGTTTGGTTTCCATTTTTCTAATAATTAGTGATGTTGAGCAGCTTTTCATGTGCTTCTTGGTCATCTGTATGTCTTCTTTGGAGAAATGTCTATTTAGGTCTTCTGACCACTTTTGGATTGGATTGTTTTTTTTAATATTGAGCTACATGAGCTGTTTATATATTTTGGGAGATTAATCCTTTGTGTGTTGATTAATTTGCAAATATTTTCTTCCATTCTGAGGGTTGTCTTTTCATCTTGTTTGTGGTTTCCTTTTCTTGTAAAAGCTTTTAAGTTTCATTAGGTCCCATTTGTTTATTTTTATTTCCATTACTCTAAGAGGTGGATCAAAAAAGATCTTGCTGTGATTTATGTCAAAGGGTGTTCTTTCTATGTTTTCCTCTAAGAGTTTTATAGTGTCTCGTCTTACATTTAGGTCTCTAATCCATTTTGAGTTTTTTTGTGTGTATGGTGTTAGGGAAGTGTCTAATTTCATTCTTTGACATGTAGCTCTCCAGTTTTCCCAGCACGACTTATTGAAGAGACTGTCTTTCCTGCAATGTATATTCTTGCATCCTTTGTCATACATTAGTTGACCATAGGTGCGTGGGTTTACCTCTGGGATTTGTATCCTGTTTCATTGATCTATATTTCTGTTTTTGTGCAAGTACCATATTGTCTTGATTACTGTAGCTTTGTAGTATAGTCTTAAGTCAGGGAGTCTGATTCCTCCAGCTCCGTTTCTTTCCCTCAAGACTGTTTTGACTACTCGGGGCCTTTTATATTTCCATAAAAATTTTAAGATTTTTTTGTTCTAGTTCCATAAATAATGCCATTGGTAATTTGATAGGGATTTCATTGAATCTATAGATTGCTTTGAGTAGTATAGTCATTTTCACAACATTGATTCTTCCAATCCAAGAACATGGTATATCTCTCCATTGGTTTGTACCTTCATTAATTTCTTTCAACAGTGTCTTATAGTTTTCTGCATACAGTTATTTGACTCCCTAGGTAGGTATTCCTAGGTATTTTATTCTTCTTGTTGCAATGGTAAATGGGAGTGTTTCCTTAATTTTTCTTTCAGATTTTTCATCATCAGTGTATAGGAATGCAAGTGATTTCTGTGCATTAATTTTGTATCCTGCAACGTTACCAAATTCATTGATTAGCTCTAGTAGTTTTCAGGTGGCATCTATAGGATTCTCTATGTATTGTGTCATCCACAAACAGTGACAGTTTTACTTCTTCTTTTACAATTTGTACGCCTTTGTTTCTTTTTCTTATTTGATTGTGATGGCTAGGACTTCCAAAACTATGTTGACTAATAGTGGTGAGAGTGGACAACTTTGTCTTCTTCCTGATCTTAGAGGAAATGCTTTCAGTTTTTCACCATTGAGAATGATGTTTGCTGTGGGTTTTCATATATGGCCTTTATTATGTTGAGACAGTTTTCCTCTATGCCCACTTTCTGGAGAATTTTTGTCATAAATGGGTGAATTTTGTCAATTTTTTTCTGCATCTATTGAGATGATCATATGGTTTTTCTTTTTCAATTTATTAATATCGTGTATCACATTGATTGATTTGCATATATTGAAGAATCCTTGCATCCCTGTGATAAATCTCAGTTGATAATGGTGTATGATTCTTTTAATGTGTTGTTTGATTCTGTTTGTTAGTATTTTGTTGAAGATATTTGCATCTATATTCATTAGTGATATTGGTCTGTAATTTTCTTTTTTTGTAGTATCTTTGTCTGGTTTTGGTATCAGGGAGATGGTGACCTCATAGAATGTGTATGGGGGTGTTCCTTCCTCTTTTTTATTTTGGAAGTGTTTGAGAAAGACATGTGTTAGCTCTTCTCTAAATATTTGATAGAATTCACCTGTGAAGCCATCTGGCCCTGGACTTTTGTTTGTTGGAAGATTTTAAATCACAGTTTCAATTTCATTACTTGTGATTGGCCTGTTCATATTTTCTATTTCTTCCTGGTTCAGACTTGTAAGTTTATACCTTTCTAAGAATTTGTCCATTTCTTCCAGGTTGTCCATTTTATTGGCATAGAGTTGCTTGTAGTCTCTTAGGATGCTTTGCATTATTGTGGTTTCTCTTGTAACTTCTCCTTTTTTCAGTTCTAATTTTACGGATTTGAGTCCTCTCCCTCTTTTTCTTGATGAGTCTGGCTAATAGTTTATCAATTTTGTTTATCTTCTCAAAGGACCAGCTTTTAGTTTTATTAATCTTTACAATTGTTTTCTTTCTTTCTATTTCATTTATTTCTGCTCTGATCTTTATGAATTCTTTCCTTCCACTAACTTTTATTTGTGTGTGTGTGTGGTACGTGGGCCTCTCACTGTTGTGACCTCTCCCATTGTGGAGAACAGGCTCTGGACGTGCAGGCTCAGTGGCCATGGCTCACGGGCCTAGCTGCTCCACAGCATGTGGGGTCTTCCAGGACTGGGGCACCAACCTGTGTCCCCTGCATCAGCAGAGAGACTCTCAACCACTGCACCACCAGGGAAGCCCTCCTTCCACTAACTTTGGTTTTTGTTTGTTCTTCTTCTCTAGTTCCTGTAGGTGTAAGGTTAGATTGTTTATTTGAGATATTTATTGTTTCTTAAGGTAGGATTGTATTGCTATAAACTTCCCTCTTAGAACTGCTTTTTCTGTATCCCTTAGCTTTTGGATCGTCGTGTTTTTGTTGTCATTTATCTCTAGGTATTTTTTGATTTCCTCTTTGATTTCTTCAGTGATCTCTTGGTTATTTAGTAACATGTTGTTTAACCTCCATGAGTGTGTGTTTTTAACGTATTTTCCCTGTAATTGATTTCTAATCTAATAGTGTTGTGGTCAGAAAAGATGCTTGACATGATTTCAATTTTCTTAAATGTGCTGAGGCTTGATTTGTGACCCAAGATGTGACCTATCCTGGAGAATGTTTCATGCACACTTGAGAAGAAAGTGTAATATGCTGTTTTTGGATGGAATGTCCTATAAATATCAATTAAATCTATCTGGTCTATTGTGTCATTTAAAGCATGTGTTTCCTTATTAATTTTCTCTTTGGGTGATCTGTGCATTGGTGTAAGTGAGGTGTTAATGTTCCCCACTATGATTGTGTTACTGTTGATTTCCTCTTTTATAGCTGTGAGCAGTTGCCTTGTGTATAGACGTGCCCCTATATTGGGTGCATATTTATTTATAAATGTTATATCTTCTTCTTGGATCGATCCCTTAATCATTATGTAATGTCCTTTCTTGTCTCTTGTAAAATTCTTTATTTTAAAGTATATTTTATCTGATATGAATATTGACACTCCAGTTGTCTTTTGATTTCCATTTACATGGACAATCATTTTCCATCTCCTTACTTTCAGTCTGTATGTGTCCCTAGGTCTGAAGTGGGTCTCTTGTCGACAGCATACATATGGGTCTTGTTTTTGTATCCATTCACCAAGCCTGTGTCTTTTGGTTGGAACATTTAATCCATTCACTTTTAAGGTAATTATCTATATGTATATTCTTATTACCATTTTCTTAATTGTTTTTGTAGGTCATTTTCTTCTCTTTTATTTCTCACTTAGAGAAGTTCCTTTAGCATTTGTTGTAGGGCTGGTTTGGTGGTGCTGAATTCTCTTAGCTTTTGCTTGTCTGTAAAGCTTTTGATTTCTCCATTGAATCTGAATGAGATCCTTGCTGGGTCGAAGAGCATTGGTGTAGTTTCTTCACTTTCATCACTTTAAATATGTCATGCCACTCCCTTCTGGTTTGTAGAGTTTCTGCTGAGAAATCAGCTGTTAACCTTATGGGAGTTCCCTTGTATGTTATTTGTTGTTTTTCCTTTGCTGCTTTCAATAATTATTCTTTGTCTTTAATTTTTAACAATCTGATTACTATGTGTCTTGGCATGTTTCTCCTTGGGTTTATCCTGTATGGGACTCTGTGCACTTCCTGCGTATGCATAGCTATTTCTTTTCCCACATTAGAGAAATTTTCGAATATAATCTCTTCAAGTATTTTCTTGGGTCCTTTCTGTCTCTCTTCTCCTTCTGGGTCCCCTATAATATGAATGTTGTTGCATTTAATGTTGTTCCAGAGGTCTCATGCTGTCTTGTTTTCTTTTCATTCTTTTTTCTTTATTCTGTGGTGCAGCAGTTAATACCACCATTCTGTGTTCCAGGTCACTTATCCGTACTTCTGCCTCAGCTATTCTGCTATTGATTCCTTCTAGTGTAGTTTTCATTTCATTTATTGTACTCTTCATCTCTGTTTTTTTTTTTCAATTCTTCTAGGTCTTTGTGGAACCTTTCTTGCATCTTCTCGATCTTTGACTCCATTCTTTTCCAAGGTCCTGGATCATTTTCACTATCATTATTCTGAAATCTTTTTCTGGATGGTTGTCTATCTCCACTTCACTTAGTTGTTTTTCTGGGGTTTTATCTTGTTCCTTCTTCTGATACATAGCCTTCTGCATTTTCATCTTGTCTTTCTGTGAATGTGGTTTTTGTTCCAAAGGGTGCAGGATTGTAGTTCTTCTTGCTTCTGCTGTCTTCCCTCTGGTAGATGAGGCTATCGAAGAGGCTTATGCAAGCTTCCTGATGGGAAGCATTTGCGGTGGGTAGAGCTGGGTATTGCTCTGGTGGGCAGAGCTCAGTAAAACTTTAACCCACCTGTGTGCTGATGGATGTGTCTGTGTTCCCTCCCTATTGGTTGTTTGGCCTGAGGTGACCCAGCCCTGGAGTCTACACAGGCTCTTTTTTTTTTTTTTTTGTGGTAAATGGACCTCTCACTGTTGTGGCCTCTCCCGTTGTGGAGCACAGGCTCTGGACGCGCAGGATCAGCGGTCATGGCTCATGGGCCTAGCCACTCCATGGCATGTGGTATCTTCCCGGACCTGGGTACGAACCCATGTCCCCTGCATCGGCAGGTGGACTTTCAACCACTGCACCACCAGGAAAGCCCTACCCAGGCTCTTTTGTGGGGCCAATGGCAGACTCTGGGAGGACTGACACCAAGGAGTACTCGCCAGAACTTCTGCTACCAGTGTCCTTATCCTCATGGTGAGACAGAGCCACCTCCCGCCTCTGCAGGAGACCCTCCAACACCAGCAGGTATGTCTGGTTCAGTCTCCTATGGGGTCACTGCTTCTTCCCCTGGTCCCAATGCACACACTACTTTGGTGTGTCCTCCAAGAGTGGAGTCTCTGTTTCCCCCCGTCCTGTTGAAGTCCTGCAATCAAATCCTGCTAGCCTTCAAAGTCTGATTCTCTAGGAATTTCTCCTCCTGTTGTTGGACTCCCAGTTGAGGAAGCCTGATGTGGGGCTCAGAACCTTCACCCCAGTGAGTGGACTTCTGTGGTATAAGTGTTCTCCAGTTTGTGAGTCACCCACCCAACAGTTATGGATTTGGCTTTTTTGTGATTGCACCCCTCCTACCATCTCATTGTTGTTTCTCCTTCATTTTTGGATGTGGAGTATCTTTTTTGGTGAGTTCCAGTGTCTTCCCGTTGATGATTGTTCATCAGTTAGTTGTGATTCTGGTGCTGTCACAAGAGGGAGTGAGAGCATGTCCTTCTACTCCACCATCTTGTACCAAATCCTCCTCCTGTATGATTCTTCTAATGCATTGTTAAATTTTGTTTGTTAGTTTTCTCTTGAGGATTTTTGCATCTATGCTTATCATAAATATTTGCCTGTAATGTGTGTGTGTGTGTGTTTGTCCTCCTCCTTTTGTTTCAGTATAACAGTAAAGCTGACCTCATAAAATAAATTCGAATGATGGCCATCATCAAAAAATCTAGAAACAATAAATGCTGGAGAGAGTGTGGAGAAAAAGGAAGGCTCTTGCACTGTTGGTGGGAATGTAAATTGATACAGCCACTGTGGAGAACAGTATGGAGGTTCCTTAAAAAACTACAAATAGTAATACTATATGACCCAGCAATCCCACTACTGGGAATATACCCTGAGAAAACCATAATTCAAAAAAAGTCATGTACCAAAATGTTCATTGCAGCTCTATTTACAATAACACACAGATGGAAACAACCTAAGCGTCCAACATCGGATGAATGGATAAAGAAGATGTGGCACATATATACAATGGAATATTACTCAGCCATAAAAAGAAGCAAAATTGAGCTATTTGTAATGAGGTGGATAGACTTAGAGTCTGTCATACAAAGTGAAGTAGGTCAGAGAGAGAAAGACAAATATCGTATGCTAACACATATCTATGGAATTTAAGGAAAAAAATGTCATGAAGAACCTAGGGGTAAGGCAGGAATAAAGACACAGACCTACTAGAGAATGGACTTGAGGATATGGGGAAGGGAAAGGGTAAGCTGTGACAAAGCGAGCGAGAGGCATGGACATATATACACTACAAAACATAAGGTAGATAGCTAGTGGGAAGCAGCTGCATAGCACAGAGAGATCTACTCGGTGCTTTGTGACCGCCTGGAGAGGTGGGATAGGCAGGGTGGGAGCGAGAGAGACGAAAGAGGGAAGAGATATGGGAACATATGTATATGTATAACTGATTCACTTTGTTATAAAGCAGAAACTAAGAAAAAAATGTTTTCTAGGTTTCATTTTTCCAATTTATTAGTTAAATAGTACAATAAATGCTTCCATATGACAATGAAAAAAAATAAAAATAAGGTTGATTGTTGATGGATAGACGATGGGTAAATGAATAGGTAAGTGACAAAGCAAGTACACTGTACAGTACAATACTAAGAGTAGAATTTAGGTTTGTGTATTGTGTGTTTACTGTAAAATTCTTTCAACTTTGTTGTATGTTTGAAATTTTCATTTAAAAGTTACAAAAATATACAGAAAATTAATTTTAAAAATTAAAATAAATAAATAAATAAATTCGAATGTATCTCTTCTTTATGGTTTGACAAAATAGGTATTGAGTGTTCATTGAATGCTTTGTAGAATTTATTATTGAAGAAATCTGGTCCTGGGATTTTGTATGTTGAGAGGTTTTTGTTTACTAGTGTTCAATCTCCCTACTAGTAATTGGTCTGTTCAGTTTTCCTGTTTCTTCACTCCTGGTAATGGTATGTATCTAAGAATGCATCTGTTTCTCATAGAGTGTCCAATTTGTTGGTGTATAACTGTTCATAGTTGTCTTTTTTGTTTTTATTTTTTGTGTGTGTGCGTTTGGGTGGTCTCTTTTTGTTTGTTTTTGCAAAATCTTCTGCATATCCTAGCACCTCCCTTAAACTTGGAAGCAACCCCTTGGAGCTACCTGAGAGGCTGTCTTCTGGGCTGAAGTCCTCAGCAAGTCCACCAAATGAAGCATAATTCTCAACTTTTAGATTGTGATTTTTTTTAATTTTCATTCAAAAATTTGGGTGACCTTGAAAGGACCCAGAGGAGACTTCTCTCCTTCACCTGAGCTTTGTGAGGATTTGAAGGCTTAGTACCAGTACAGGTCTCTTCTTGCTCATCTGCCTCTTTGGAAAGTCAAGATGAATTTGGATGAGCCTTTCCTGGGTCTTGGACTTCCTGTTTATGGGTTGATGATCGTGAGTTTTATCTGGCTCTCCAATTGAAAGACACTGGAGAGTTACACTCCAGTTGAAAGGTACTAGGGAAGCTCACTTAAAAGATAGGATAAAATACACCCTGCCCACCTCCACCCAGTCTTCCTGCTCTCTGATCTGTTCCTCTGTAACAGTCTACTGTTTATTCATTCTACAGTATTTTTATTTCAGTTATTGTATTCAGCATCTCTGTTTGGTTGTTTTTTATATTTTGTAACCCTTTGTTAATAACTTCTAACTTCCCATGATGTGCATTCATTCACGTCCCAAGTTCTTTATCACACTGAACTCTTTCTCAGGTATATTGCCTATTTCCTCTTCTTTTTTTTTTAAATTGGGGTATAGTAGCTTTAGAACGTTGTGTTAGTTTCTGCTGCACATGAAATGAATAAGCTAAATGTATGCATATACCGCTTCCCTCTTTTACCTCCCTCCCATGACCACATCCCACCTATCTAGGTCACCCCAGAACACTAAGCTGAGCTCCCTGAGTTATACAGCTAGTTCCCACTGGCTATGTGTTTTACACATAGTAGTGTATATATGTCAATCCCAATCTGCCAATTCACCCGCCCTCTTTTCCCCTCCCATGTCCACATTCCTCTTCTCTATATCTGCATCTCTATTTCTGCTCTGCAAATAGGTTACCAGTTTTCTAGATTCCACATACATGTGTTAATATATTATATTTGGTTTCCTCTTTCTGAATTACTTTACTCTGTATGACAGATTCTAGGTCCATCCACGTCTCTACAAGTTACCAATTTTGTTCCTATTTATGGCTGAGTAATATTCCATTGTATATATGTACCACATCTTCTTTATCAATTCATCTGTCAGTGAGCATTTAGGTTGTTTCCATGTGCTGACTATTGTAAATAGTGCTACAGTGAACATTGGGATGCATGTGTCTTTTTGAATTATGGTTTTCTCTGGGTATATGTCCAGTAGTGGGATTGCTGGGTCATATGGTAATTCTATTCTTAGTTTTTTAAGGGACTTCCATACTGTTCTCCATAGTGGTGGTACCAATTTACATTCCCACCAACAGTGTAGGTGGGTTGCATTTTCTTTACACCTTGTCCAGCACTTATTGTTTTTAGATATTTTGATGCTGACCATTCTGACCAGTGTGATATGATATCTCATTGTAGTTTTGATCTGCATTTCTCTAATGCTGTGTGATGTTGAGAGTTTTTTCATGTGCCTGTTGGTTATATTTATGTCTTCTTTGGAGAAACGTCTATTTAGGTCTTCTAATTATTTTCTGGTTGGGTTTTTGTTTGTTTGTCTTTGGATATTGAGCTCCATGAGCTCTTTGTATATTTTGGAGATTAATCCTTTGTTAGTTGCTTCGTTTGCAAATATTTTCTCCCATTCTAAGGGTTGCCTTTTCATCCTGTTTATGGTTTTCTTTGCTGTGCAAAGCTTTTAAGTTTCATTAGGTCCCATTTGTTTTATTTTGTTTTTATTTTTGTTACTCAAGGAGGTGGGTCAAAAATATCTTGTTGTGACTTATGTCAAGCAGTGTCTTTCCCATGATTTCCTCTAAGAGTTTTATAGTGTCCGGTCTTACATTTATGTCTTTAATCCATTTTGAGTTTATTTTTGTGTATCATGTTAAGGAGTGTTCTAACTTCATTCTCCTACATGTAGCTGTCCAGTTTTGCCAGCACAACTTATTGAAGAGACAGTCTTTTCTTCATTGTATATTCTTGCCTTCTTTGTCATAGATTAAGGGACCATATGTGTGTGGTTTTACCTCTGGGCTTTCTATCCTATTCCATTGATATATATTTCTGGTTCTTGTGCCAGTACCATACTGTGCTTATTACTGTAGATTTATAATATATTCTGAAGTCAGAGAGCATGAATTTCCTCTAGCTCCATTTTTCTTTCCAGGATTGTTTTGGCTGTTTGTGGTCTTTTGTGTTTCCATACAAATTGTAAATTTTAAAATTCTAATTCTGTGGAAAATGTCACTGGTAATTTGGTAAGGATTGCATTGAATCTGTAGATTGGTTTGGGTAGTATAGTCATTTTCACAATATTAATTCTTCCAATCCAAGAACGTGGTATGGATTGCTATCTGTTTGTGTCATCTTTGATTTTTTTCATCAGAGTTTTATAGTTTTTTGCTTACAGGTCTTTTATCTTCTTCAGTAGGTTTATTCTTAGGTATTTTATTCTTTTTGTTGCAGTGGTAAATGGGGTTTTATCCTTAATTTCTCCTTCTGATCATTTGTTATTATTGTATAGGAATGGAAGAGATTTCTGTGAATGAATTTTTTTATCCTGCAACTTTACCAAATTCATTGATTAGTCTTAGTATTTTCTAGTGGCATCTTCAGGATTTTCCATGTATAGTGTCATGTGATCTGCAAAGAGAGATGGTTTTACATCTTCTTTTTGAATTTGTATTCCTTTTATTTCTATTTCTTCTCTGGTTGCCATGGCTAAGACTTCCAAAATTATGTGGAATAATAGTTGTGAGAGGAGACATCCTTGTCTTGTTCCTGATCTTAGAGGAAATACTTTCAGTTTTTCCCCATTGAGAATAATGTTTGCTGTGGGTTTACCATATATGGCCTTTATTATGTTGAGGGGGTTTCCCTCTATGTCCACTTGCTGGAGAGTTTTTATCACAAATCAGTGTTGAATTTTGTCAAAAGCTTTTTCTGCATCTATTGAGTTGATCACATGGTTTTTATTCTTCATTTTGCTAATATGGTTTATCACATTGATTGATTTGCATATATTGAGGAACCATTGATTTCCAGGATAAATCCACTTGATCATAGTGTATGATCCTTTTAATGTGTTGTTGGATTCTATTTGCTACTATATTTTTGAGGATTTTTGCATCTATGTTCATCAGTGATATTGCCATGTAAATTTATTTTTATTTTTGTGATATCTCTGGTTTTGGTATCAGAGTGATAGTGGCCTCATAGAATGAGTTTGGGAGTGTTCCTTCCTTTTGTATACTTTGTAAGAGTTTGAAAAGGATAGGTGTTAGCTCTTCTCTAAATGTTTGATAGAATTTGCCTGTGAAGCCATCTGGTCCTGGGCTTTTGTTTGTTTGAAGATTTTTAATCACAGTTTCAAATTCAGTGCTTGTGATTGGTCTGTTCATATTTTCTGTGTCTTCCTCGTTCAGTCTTGGAAGGTTATACCTTTCTAAAAATTTGTCCATTTCTTGCAGGTTGTCTATTATATTGGCATAGAGTTGCTTCTCATAGTCTCTTATGATGCTTTGTATTTCTGTGGTGTCTGATATAACTTCTTTTTCATTTCTAATTTTATTGATTTGAGTCCTCTCCCTCTTTTTCTTGATAAGCCTCTCTAATGGTTTATCAATTTTGTTTATCTTCTTGGAGAACCAGCTTTTAGTTTCATTGATCTTTGCTATTTATTTCTTCATTTATATTTCATTTATTTCTTCTCTGATCTTTATGATTTCTTTCATTCTACTAACTTTGAGGGTTTTTTTTAATTGTTAGTGGTTTTTTTCTTTTTCTTGTTGATTTAGGTGTCAGGTTACATTGTTTATTTGAGATTTCTGTTTCTTGCGGTGAGATTGAGTTGCTATAAAAACTAAACATGGAATTACCATATGACCCAGCAATCCCACTATTGGGCTTATACCCAGAGAAAACCATAATTCAATGCATCCCAATGTTCATTGCAGCACTATTTACAATAGCCAGGACTTGGAAGCAACCTATATTCCCATCGACAGTTGAATGGGTAAAGAAGATGTGGTACATATATACAATGGAATATTACTCAGCTATAAAAAGTAATGAAATTGGGTCATTTGTTCAGACATGGATGGATGTAGAGAATGTCATACAGAGTGAAGTAAGTCAGAAAGAGAAAAACAAATATCTTATATTAACACATATATGTGGAACCTAGAAAATTTGTACAGATGAACTGATTTTAACGGCAGAAACTGAAACACAGATTTTGAGAATAAACGTATGGACACCAAGAGGGGAAGCAGCCAGTGCTAGGGTGATGAATTGGCAGATTGGGACTGGCATATATATACTAATATGTATAAAATGGATAACTAATAAGCAACTGCTGGATAAAAAATAAAATAAAATTCAAAGGGTCAAAAAGAAAACTAAGAAAAACAATAAATAAAAAACAAAACAAAATCAGATTACAAACTGAAAGACAAAGCAAGGAAAACAAAACATTAAAATAATACAAAACACTAAAATAATAGAAAAAATGATCAAAAATTAGAACAAAGACCAAAAATAGATAAAAACAAAATAGAACAAAGGAAAAAAACAATGAAATAACACACAACAACAACAAAATGTAGAAATGGAAATATAAATATAGAAATATAAAAAAATAAAAAATATATTAAAAATTTAAAAAACTAAATAAAAATCTAAAAATAAAAGCAAAAACAAATTAAAGAAAACACAACAAAACTAAAGATAAAAAAATAATAATTACTATATTATCATGGAGTCTCAGCTGTGTGTTCTTGTCCCCACCATGAGTCACAGCCAACTTCCAACTCCCAAGGAATCCATCCTATACCTAGATGTAGGTCTCTGGTCCCTCTGTGGGTGCTGTGGGGACAGCTCAGTCTGTAACCTGGCCCAACTCCCACATGTACTTGTCCCAAAGTCCACAGCTGCTAGAGCTAGACTGGTTTCAGTTGTTGGAAAAGTCATTGTTATTTCAGATATTTCATAGATACAAGGTTTAGTAAGCTGATTGTGGGGATTTAATCTGGTTTGTGCAGCTGCACAGAAAGATTTTTGTCCCTCTTTCTTAATCGTCCCATTCTGGGCCTCAGTTTTGGCTTTAACTCCACCTCTGCATGTAGGCCATCTACAGGAGTCTTCTCCTGAGCCTGTCCTGGAACACTCGAGTCTGCCCTGCTGAGCTCAGGGCATAAAGGTGGCATGACCGCCTGGGTCATAGGGGACCCAGCTATGGCAGGTGCACAGAAAATCTGGTAGCTGTGGGTACAAGAGATCCAGCTGTAGTGGGAGTCTTTCCTAGTGCCTGGAGGCCAGCACAAGAAGGTCAGCACTGGTGGGGTTTTCTTAGTGCCTGGAGCTGGCACATGGGGAAAGAGACACTGCAATGGCAGCTCCGCACCGTGAATGTCACTCAACAGTGATGCCTTACTTCTATGGCAGTCTGGGTGTCCTCCACAAGTTCCCCAGTTGCAGGTTACCTCCTTCCCATCCCCTCAGTCTGTCTCCTCACAGCCAACAGCAGTCCTCCCCCAGATTTGCTTTCCAATCCTCACGTTCCAGCTCTCAGCCTCTGTGTGCACCAACAGGCACATGTCCCAGTCTGTGGTATGCAGGGCTGTGGCATGGACTGTTTGTGTAGATCTCATTCTGTCTTGTCTGTCACAGACCAGCTATTTCACCCTCCTCCAACAACCTCAGATGCTCCCCTTCTGTCCCAACTCATTTCTTCATCAGTGAGGCAGCTTCCTTGGATGCAAGAACCTCTCCTCTGCATCAGCTCCCTCCCAGGGGTGCAGATCCTGTCTTCCTTATTCTCCTCTTCTTTCTCCCCTCTTTCTTTCATCCTACCCAGTTATGTGAGGAATTTTCTTGAACTTTCTTTTCTCCAAGGTCTTCTGCTAGTGTTCAACCAGTGTTCTGTGAGAAATGTTTCATCTGTAGATGTATGCTTGATACATTTGTGGAGAGAAATGAACTCCATGTCTTCCTATTTCTTTGTCATCTGGGTTTCCCCCTGTCCTCATTTCTTATCACTCTTTTTTCTTTATTCTTCTCCTTATCAGTTACTGCACAATTGTCTCTTCCAGCTCACTTATTCCTTCTTCTGCTTCAGTTATTCTGCTATAGCTTCCTTCTAGTGTATTTTTTGTTTTATTTATTGTGTTGCTTATCACTATTTATTTGTTCTTTAGTTCTTCTAGGTCCTTGTTAAATATTTCTTGTATTTTCTTGATCCATGCCTCTATTCTATTTCTGAGATTGTGGATTGTGTTTACTACCATTACTCTTAATCTTTTTCCAGGTAAATTTTCTATTTCCTCTTCATTTATTTGGTCTTCTAGGTTTTTACCTTCCTCCTTCATCTGTAACATATCGTTTTGACATCCTTTTTTTCATGGGTGGAGCTGTGTTCCTGTCTTGCTGGTTATTTAGCCTAAGACCTCAAACTCTGCAGTTTGAGAGAGTTGGGTGGAGTCAGGTCTTGGTGCTGAGATGAGGACCTCTAGGAGAGCTCACACTGATTAATATTCCTTGGCGTCTGAGGTTCTCTGTTAGCCTAGTGGTTTGGGCTGGGTGCTCACACCATAGGATATCAGGCCCAACCCCTGGGCTGGGAACAAAGACCCTGCACTCTACATGGCATGAAGAAAAGAAAAGGCAACAAACAAAAAGGAGCAGAACCATAACAAAGAATAAAAAATAAAATAAAATTAGAAAAATTTATAAATTATTAGAAAAAGTGAAACAAAAACAGCAAAGCAAAACAGAATCACAACAGAAATAAAAAACCAAACAAACAAAAAGGCTGGTAAAGCCCTTGCTGGTGGTGGGAGGGGGGATGGGGCAGGCTCAGACCTGGTACACTCGTGGCTGGAAAAGACCCTGAATGGGGTCCC
>NW_020172680.1:21259-37596 GCF_003031525.2 Neophocaena asiaeorientalis asiaeorientalis
CAGCAGCGGGTGGGGGAAGGTGGGAGGGCTGAGGATCAGGACCAGTGTGGCTGTAGGAGGCCCTGGGAGAGTGGAAGCTTAGGCCCAAAACTCCAGCAAGCTCACTGGGACCTGAGAGGGTGGGGGAGATGCTGGTCACATTCCCCTCTGATCTCCTGATCCTCAGAAGGTCTCTCTCCTTCCCAACTGATCCCCTATCCATGAGTGGGCCCTTCTGAATGTAGGAACACCTTCTCTCTCTCAGAGGCCCCTTAAGGGAGCCAGTCACAACCAACCTCCATTTTTCTTCCCCCCCCGTTTACCCTCACATCTAACCTGGCTGTGCAAGAATTCCTACCTTCCTCTTAGGTGACTGAGGTCCCCCACAAGCGCCTGGTAGGTGACTTAGTGGGGAGGAGACTCAAACTCTGCATCTTCCTACTTTGCCATCCTGACTTCACCTGTCTTCTGCCAGTTTTTTGTTGTTTTATTTAAATCTAGTTCTTTGGGTTTTGATGCTAAGCTCTATGAGCTGCTTATATATTTTGGATATTAATCACTTATCTGACATATTATGTGCAAATATGTTCTCCCATTCTGTAAGTTGTCTTTTCCTTTTGTGGATGGTTTCCTTTGGTGTGCAAACATTTTTAAGTCTAATTAAATTCCATTTGTTAATTTTTTCTTTTGTTTTCTTCATCTGAGAAGACAGATCCAGAAAAATATGTCAAATAGTGTTTTGCTTTTGTAATCTTTTAGGAGTTTTATGGTCTACACACTTACCTTTAAGTCTTTAATCTATTTTGAGTTTACTTTTGTATGTGTTGTGATAAAATGTTTGAAAAAAATTTTTTTTCCATGTAGCTTTCCTTATTCCCAGCATCACTTCTTGAAGAGACTGTCATTTCCTGATTGTATATTCTTCCTTCCTTTATCATGAGATTAATTGACCATAATTGTTTGGTTTATTTCTCTATTCTACATTCTCCATTAATCCATGTGCTTGTTTCTGAGCCAGTACTGATTTGATTACTGTAGTTTTGTAGTATAGTGTGAAGTCAGGGATCATGATACCTCCGGGTTGTTTTTCTGTTTGTTTGTTGTTGTTTTTCAAAACTACATTGGCTATTCAAGATCTTTTGTAATTCCATATAAATTTTTTAGGGTTGTATATTTTAGTTTTGTGAAAAATGTGATGGGTATTTCGATAAGGATTGTATTAAATCTGTAGATTGCTTTGTGTAGCATTGGCAATTAAACAATGTTAATTCTTCCAATCCATAAACAGAGGATATCTTTTTTATTTCTTTGTGTCTTCTTCAGTTTCCTTCATAAATATTTTATAGTTTTCAGAGTATAGGTCTTTTACCTCCATGGACAAATTTATACCTAGATATTTAAATCTTTGAAATGTAATTTTCAAAAGTACTGTTAGCTTGTTTTCTCTTTCTGATAGTTTATTATTAGTGAATAGAAAAGCAAAAGATTCTTTTAAATTGATATTATATCCTGAAACTTTCATGAATTCATTTATTAAGTATTGTTTGTTGTGTGTGTGTGTTTAAACAGATTTCTTAAATATATGGTATCATGTCATCTGCAAATAATGACAGCTTTACTCTTTCTCTTTCAGTTTGAATAATTTTTATTTCTTTTTCTTCTCTGATACTGTGGCTAGAACTTCCAGTGCTGTGTTAAATAGAAGTGGCAATTGTGAGCATCATTGTTCTTGATTTGATAAGAAAGGTATTCACCATTTCCCCATTGAGTATGATGTTAGCTGCAGCTTCATCCTCTATGGCCTTTATTATGTTGAGATATATTTCCTCTGTGCCAACTTTGACGAGAGTTTTTTTTAATCATGAGAGATGTTGAATTTTGTTAAATGGTTTTTCTGCATCTGTGGAGATGATCGTGTGATTTTGATGTTTTGTTTTGCTAATGCAGTGTTTCACGTTGATTGATTTACAGATATTAAACCCTCCTTGCACCCCTGGATTTAATCCCACTTGGACATGGTGCATGATCCCTTTTACATATTGTTAAACTCGATCTGCTAATATTTTGTTAAGAGGTTTTGCTTCTATATTCATCAGAGATATCGACCTGTAATTTTCTTTTCTTCCTTTATTTTTCCGGTGTTTTTGTTTTGTTTTTGTATCAGGGTGGTAGTGACCTCATAGAGTAAATATCGGTGTGTGACAGCGTCTCCAATTTTGATGGAGAGGTTGAGAAAAATGGGTATTTGTTCCTTATATGTTTTGTAGAATTCCGCTGTGAAACCATCCAGTTCTGAACTTCTGTGTGCTGTTATTTGTTTCTATGTTTGTTTAAATGCTAGCTCAATTTCCTTCCTAGTGATTGGTCTGTTAAGATTGTATATTTTTTCCTGACTCATTCTTTGAAGATTGTAGACATTTGTAGAAATTTGTCCATTTCTTATAGGTTCTCTAATTTATTGGCATATAAGTGTATTCTCTTGTAAAAATTTTGCACCTCTGTGATATCAATTGTAATTTCTTTCTGGTTTTCTTGGTGGGGTTGGGGGGGTCCTCTCTCTCTCTCTCTTTTGCTTTTGTTGAGAATCCTGGCTATAGTCTTATCAGTTTTGTTTATCTTTAAGAAAACCACACGTACAAGATCTACTGACTTTTCTCGTCTCTATTTTTTCTGTTATGTTCAGCATTTTTTCCTTCTGCTGAGTTTGGGCTTTGACACTTCTCTTACCCTAAGTTTTTAGATGGTAGCCTAGGTTGAATTTGGTAGGGTTTTTTTTTCAAGATTATTTTTATTTCATGAGGTATTTTGAATGACAACAAATTTACTCCCAATGACTGCTTATGTTGCATTCCATAGGTTTTTGAAAGTTGTGTTTTTATTTTCATTTGTGAAAGGTATTTCTGATTTCCTCTTTGATTTCTCTATTGACCTATTGCTTGTTTCTGTAGTGTGTTATTTAGTCTTTAGTTGTCTTTTCCACATTTTTCTTTCTGTAAACCATTCCTAGATTCATACCATTTTTGTCAGAAAAAAAATTCTTGATATCGTTTTTATTCTCTAATCTTTGTTGAAGCTTGTTTTCTGTCCTAATATGTGCACTTGAAAAGCATGTGCATTCCTTTGTTTTTGGATTGATTGTTCTGTAGCTATTAAGCCCAACTGGTCTAAAGTGTAATTTACGACCACTATTTCCTTATTGATTTTCTCTTTGAATTTTTTGTCCACCAAAGTAAGTGAGGTGTTAACTTGCTCTACTGTTCTGTATTGTTGTCAGTCTCCCTTTATGTCTGTTAATATTTACTTTACATATTTAAGTGCTCATATATTAGGTGTTCATGTTAACTAATATTGTATTTTCTTCTTGTATTGATCCCTTGATTAGTATTTAATGTACTTTATCATTTGTTATAGACTTTTTAAAAAGCCTATTTGTCTGATAAGAGTATTGCTACCTCAGCTTTCCTTTTGTTTTTATTTGCATGTAAATCTCTTTCCATTCCCTCACTTTCAGTCTGTATGTCTTTAGCTCTGAAGTGAATTTCTTATAGGCAACATATAGAGGGTTTTTTGTTTTGTTTTGTTTTGTAAATTTAATCAGCCACCCTAGGTATTTTGATTACAGCGTTTAATTCACTGACATTTAAAGTGATTATTTGTAGGTATGTACTTAATGCTATTTTGTTACTTGTTTTTAACAGTTTTTGTAGTCTTCTCTGTTCTTTTCTTCTTCTAGTTTTCCCATCATGATTCAATGATTATCTTTATGGGAATGCTAGAGTTCCTTTCTTTTTAGTTTTTGCAGACCTGTTTTATGTTTTTGATTCAGGTTATCATGAGGTTCATATATGCTGGCTTATAACTATACCGAATAGTTTTAAAGTGGTAGTCATTAGAGTTCAAATGCATTCTAAAAGACCTACATTTTTTACTTCCCTGCCCCACATTTTGTGTGTTTGATGTCATACTTTACATCTTCATGTGTATCTTTAAGTATTTATTATAGTTATAGTTAATTTTATAGTCTTTTTCAAACTGTAAGCTTACTGAAGTGGTTGATCCACAGCTTTTATTATCTATTTTCCTTTTATGGTGCAATTTTTCCTTTTCTATCAATTTAATTTCTTGTTGTAGTCTTTTCTTTTTCCACTTAGAGAAGTCCCTTTAACGTTTCTCATAGGGTTGGCTTACTCTTGATGAACTCTTTTAGCATTTGCTTCTCTATGAAAGTTCTTTATCTCTCCTTTAATTCTGAGTGTTAACCTTGATAGATAGAGTAGCATAGGTTGTAGGTATTCCCCTTTCAGCAGTTGAAATATATTATGCCACTCCCGTCTGACCTGACAATTTTCTGTAGAAAAATTAACTGATAGTCTTATGGGTGTTCCCTTGTATGGGAGTCTGTTTTTATCTTGCTGAGTTTAGATTTCTCTTTAACTTTGCCATTTTAATTATGATATCTCTTAGTGTGGGTCTCTTTGAGTTTCTCTTTTTTGAACTCTGAGTATTTCCTATACCTGGAAATATGTTTCATCTTTAAGAAGATTTCAGTCAAAATTTCATCAGATACATTTTATCCACTGTCTCTTTCTCTTTTCATCCTGAGACCCTTATAATTTAAATGTTCATACACTTGATGTTATTCCAGAAGTTCCTTAAACTGTCTCATTATTTTAAATTTGTGTTCCTTTTTGATCTCCTGATTAGGTGTTCTTTAGGAGTTGTTCCACATGTAGATGTATTTCTGATATATTTGTTTGGAGGAAGGTGATCTCCACATCTTCACCTTCCTCCAAACTTCTCCAGTCTTTTATTTATCCATTTCTCTGTCGGTGGACATTTGAGTTGCTTCCATGTCCTGACTATTGTAAATAGTACTGTGATAAACATTGAGGTGCATGTGTCTTTTTGAATTATGGTTTTCTGTAGGTATATGCCCAGGATTGGGATTGCTATTTCATATGGTAGTTCTATTTTTAGTTTATTAAGGAACCTCCATACAGTTCTTTATAGTGGATGTATCAATATATATTACTTCAAACAGTGTAAGAATGTTCCCATTTCTCCACACCCTCTTCAGTATTAATTGTTTGTAGATTTTTTGATGATGGTCATTCTAACCAGTGTTATGTGATACCTCATTGTACTTTTGATTTGCGCTTCTCTGATAATAGGTGATGCTGAGAATCTTTTAATCTTTTCTGTTTGTAAGCCATATGTATGTCTTTGAAAAATGTGTATTTAGGTCTTCTATCCATCTTTTGTTTGTTTGTTTGTTTCTTTTTGATATTAAGCTGCATGAGTTTTTTTTTAATATACTTTGCAGATTAATCCCTTGTCAGTTTCTTCATTTGCAAATATTTTCTCCTATTCTGAGGGTTGTCTTTTTTTGTTTGTTGTTTTCTTTGCTGTACCATGGCTTTTAATTATAATTAAGTCCCATTTGTTTATATTTGTTTTTATTTTCATTACTCTAGGCAGTGGATTGAGAAAGATCTTGCTGTGATTTGTGTGAAAGAGTTTGCTCCCTATGTTTTCCTCTAAAAGTTTTATAATGTCAGGTCTTCCATGTAGGTCTTTAATTCAATTTGAATTTTTTGTTTGTTTGTTTGTTTTGCGGTACGCGGGCCCCTCACCGTTGCGGCCTCTCCCGCTGTGGAGCACAGGCCCCGGATGCACAGGTTCAGCGGCCATGCCTCACGGGCCCAGCCGCTCTGCGGCATGTGGGATCTTCCCAGACCGGGACACAAACCCGTGTCCCCTGCATTGTCAGGATGACTCTCAACCACTGCGCCACCAGGGAAGCCCTGAATTTATTTTTGTGTATGGTGTTAGGGAGTGTTCTTAATTTCATTCTTTCATATGTAGTTGTCTAGTTTTCTCAGCACCATTTACTGAAGAGTCTGTCTTTTCTCCAATGTATATTCTTGACTCATTTGTAATAGATTAGGTGACCACAGGTTCATGTGTTTATCTCTGGGCTTCCTATCCTGTTCCATTGATCTCTATTTATATTTTTGTGCCAGTATCATACTCTCTTGACAACTGTAGCTTTGTTGTATAGTATGATGTTCGGGAGCCTGATTCCTCCAACTCCATTTTTCTTTCTCAATTTTGCTTCAGGGGGACCTTCAAGATGATGGAGGAGTAAGATATGTAGATAACCTTCTTCTCCATAAATACATAAAAAATACAACTACATATGGAACAGCTCCTACAGAACACCTGTGAACCCTGGCAGAAGACCACAGACTTCCCAAAAGGAACAGATGCCTGAGGGCCACTGACTAGCAGAGGTGGGATCAAAACCAAAGTTGAACTCGAGGACATGTGTGAACAAAGAAGAGAATGGGATATTTCTTTTTAGAGTCTCAGGAGCAGCATATTAAATCCCCACAATCACCTTGATATATCCTGCAACTGTGGAAAAACTTAATAGACAACCAATCATGCTAAAATTGAGTTGGTAG
Source organism: Neophocaena asiaeorientalis asiaeorientalis (assembly GCF_003031525.2). Taxonomy (NCBI): domain Eukaryota; kingdom Metazoa; phylum Chordata; class Mammalia; order Artiodactyla; family Phocoenidae; genus Neophocaena; species Neophocaena asiaeorientalis. Next base: position 27,706 of record NW_020172680.1, read on the forward strand.
ACTTTGGGAGCAACTGTAGACTTGGGGTTTGCTGTATGTGAATGATTTGTCTCTGATTTTTATTTTTATCTTAGTTTAGTGTTTAGCACTTGTTATCATTGTTGGATTTGTTTATTGGCTTTGTTGCTCTCTTTATATTATTAGTTTTATTTTAATCATTTATAAAATTTTATTATTATTATTATTTATTTCTCCTCTCTCCTTTTTCTTCTGAACAGAATGGCTGACAGTGTCTTGGTAGTCCAGCCTGGAGTCAGGTCTGAGCCTCTGAGGTGAGAGAGCTGAGTTCAGGACATTGGACCACCAGAGACCTCCTGGCCCCACATAATATGAATTGGTGAGAGCTCTCCCAGAGATCTCTGTCTCAGCGCTAAGACCCAGTTCAACCCAACTGCCAGAAAACTCCAGTGCTGGACACCCCATGCCAAACAACCAGCAAGACAGGAACACAATACCACACATTAACAGAGAGGCTGCCTAAAATCATACTAAATTCACAGACACCACAAAACACACTACCAGACATGACCCTGCCCACCAGAAAGACAATATCCAGCCCCACACACCAGAACAAGGCACCAGTCCCCTCTTCCAGGAAGCCTACACAAGCCACTGAACAAATCTCATCCACCAGGGGCAGACATGAAAAACAATGGGAACTACAAACCTGCAGCCTGAGAAAAGGAGACCACAAACACAGTAAGTTAAACAAAATGAGAAGACAGAGAAATATGCAGCAGATGAAGGAGCAAGGTAAAACTCACCCAACCAAACAAATGAAGAGGAAATAGGCCCTCTATCTGAAAAAGAATTCAGAGTAATGATAGTAAATTCGATCCAAAATCTTAGATATAGAATGGAGTAAATACAAGAAACATTTAACAAGGAACTAGAAGAACTAAAGAGCAAACAATCAATGATGAAAGACACAATAAATGAAATTAAAAATTCTGTAGAAGGAATCAATAGCAAAATAACTGAGGAAGAAGAACAGATAAGTGATGTGGAAGATAAAATAGTAGAAATAACTACTGCAGAGTAGAATAAAGAAAAAAGAATGAAAAGATTTGAGGACAGTCTCAGAGACTTCTGAGACAACAGTAAACACGACAACAGTCGAATTATAGGGGTACCAGAAGAAGAAGAGAAAAAGAAAACAACTGAGAAAATATTTGAAGTGATTATAGTGGAAAACTTCCTTAACATGGGAAAGGAAATGGTCATTCAAGTTCAGGAAGCACAAAGAATCCCATACAGGATACATCCAAGGAGAAACACACCAAGACACATGTTCCTCAAACAATCAAAAAATAAATACAAAGAAAAATTGTTAAAAGCAACAAGGAAAAGCAGCAAATAGAATATGAGGGAATCCCCATAAGGTTAACAGCTGATCTTTCAGCAGAAACTCTGCACATCAGAAAGGATTAGCAGGATATATTTAAAGTGATGAAAGGGTAAAACCTATAACCATGATTATTCTCCCCAGAAAGGATCTCACTCAGATTTGAAGGAAAAATTAAAACCTTTACAGACAAACAAAACTTTAGAGAATTCAGCACCACAAAACAAGCTTTACAACAAATGCTAAAGGAACTTCTCGAAGCAGGAAACACAAGAGAAGGAAAAGACCACAAACACACACTGCAAACAATTAAGAAAATGATAATAGAGAGGTACATGTTGATAATCGCCTTAAATGCATATTGATTAAATGCTCCAACCAAAAGACCTAGACTGTCTGAATTGATACAAAAACAAGACCCATATATACACTCTCTACAAGAGACCCACTTCAGACCTAGGGACACATCCTGACTGAAAGGAAAGGGATGGATAAAGATATTCCATGCAAATGGAAGTCAAAAGGATGCTGGAGTAGCAATTCTCATACCAGAAAATATAGAATTTTAAAATAAGGCTATTACAAGAGACAAAGAATGCCACTACATAATGATCAAGGGATCAATCCAAGAAGAACATATAACAATTGTAAATATGTATACACCCTACATAAGAGAACCTCAGTATATAAGGCAAATGTTAACAGCCATAAAAAGTGAAATCAACAGTAACACAATAATTGTAGGGGACGTTAACACCTCACTTTCACCAATGGACAGACCAACCAAAATGAAAATAAATAAGGAAACACAAGCTTTATATGATACATTAAACAACATGGACTTAATTGATATTCATAGGGCATTCCATCTGAATACAACAGAATATACTTCTCAAGTGCTCACGAAACATTCTCCAGGATAGGTCATATTTGGGTCAAAAATCAGGCCTTGGTAAATTTAAGAAAATTGAAACAATATCAAGTATATTTTCTGACACAATGGTACGACACTAGGCAAAAAATACAGGGGAAAAAACTCTAAAATATACAAACACCTGGAGGCTAAACTATACGCTATAAAATAAATAAGAGATCACTGAAAAACTCAAAGAGAAAATTCAAAAATACCTAGAAACAAATGACAATGAAAACACTATGACCAAAAACCTATAGGCTGCAACAAGAGCATTTCTAGCAGGGAGTTTATAACAATATAATCCTACCTCAAGAAACAAGAAACATCTCAAATAAAAAACCTAACCTTACACCTAATGTAATTAGAGAAAGAAGATCAACAACAACAAAAACACCCTCAAAGTTAGCAGAAGGAAATAAATCATAAAGATCAAATCCATAATGGATGAGAAAAACTGAAGAAAAAAATAGTAAATATCAATAAAATTAAAAGGTGCTTCTTTGAGAAGATAAACAAAATTTATAAATCATTAGCAAGACTCATCAAGAAAAATAAAGGGAGAAGATTTAAATCAACAGAATTAGAAATGAAAAAAGGAAAAGTAACAACTGACACTGCAGAAATACAAAGACACATGAGAGATTACTACAAGCAACACTGTACCAATAAAATGGACAACCTGGAAGAAATGGACAAATTCTTAGAAATGCAACCTGCCCAGACTGAACCAGGAATAAAGAGAAAATATGAACAGACCATTCACAAGCACTGAAATTGAAACTGTGATTAAAAACCTTCCAACAAACAAAAGCACAGGACCAGATGGCTTCACAGGTGAATTCAATCAAACACTTAGAGTAACACCTCTCCTTCTCAACCTCTTCCAAACTATAGCAGAGGGAGGAACACTCCCAAACTCATTCTATGAGGCACCATCACCCTAATACCAAGAGCAGACAAAAATGTCACAAAGAAAGAAAACTACAGGCCAATATCACTGATGAACATACATGCAAAAATCCTCAACAAAATACTAGCAAACAGTATTCAACAGGACATTTAAAGAATCATATACCATGATCAAGAGGGGTTTATCCCAGGAATGAAAGGATTCTTTAACATATGCAAATCAATCAATGTGATACACCATATTAACAAACTTGAGGATAAAAGCCATATGATAATCTCTATAGGGGCAGAAAAACCTTTCAACAAAATTCAACACCTATTTATGATAAAAGCTCTCCAGAAAGTAGGCATAGAGAGAACTTAACCTCAACATAATAAAGGCCATGTATGACAAGCACACATCCAAAATCATTCTCAATGGTGAAAAACTGAAGAAATTTCCACTAAGATTAGGAACAAGAAAAGGTTGCCCACACTCACCATTATTATTCAAAAACAGTTTTGGAAGTTTTAGCCACAACAGACCAAAAAGGAAATAAAAAGAATCCAAATTGGAAAAGAAGAAACAAAACTGTCATTGCTTGCAAATGACATGATACTATACATAGAGAATCCTAAAGATGCTGCCACAAAACTACTCAAGCTAATCAATGAATTTGGTAGAGTAGCAGGATACAAAATTAATGCACATAAATCTCTTCCATTCCTAAAGACTAATGATGAAATATCTGAAAGAGAAATTAAGGAAACACTCCCATTTACCATTGCAACAAAAGAATAAAATACCTAGAAACTAACCTACCTAAGGAGAAAAAAGACCTGTATGCAAAAATCTATAAGACAGTGATAAAAGAAAATAAAGAGGACACAGACAGATGGAGAGATATACCATGTTCTTGGATTGGAAGAATCAACATTGTGAAAATTATTATACTACCCAAAGCAATCTACAGATTCAATGCCATCCTAATCAAAGTAACAGTGGCCTTTTTCACAAAACTAGAACAAAAAATTTCCCAATTCTTATGGAAACACATAGCCAAAGAAATCTTGAGAAAGAAAAATGGAGCTGGAGTATTCAGGCTCCGGAATTCAGACTATACTACAAAAGCTACAGTCATCCAGACAGTATATTACTGCTAACAAAACAGAAATATAGATCACTGGAACAAGATAGAAAGCCCAGAGATAAAACCACACACATACGGTCAGTTTATCTTTGATAAAGGAGGCAAGAATACACAATGGAGAAAAGAGAGACTTAAGTAAATGGTGCTGGAAAAAGAGGACAGTTACATGTGAAAGAATGAAATTAGAGCACTTCCTGACACCATACACAAAAATAAACTAAAATGGGTTAAAGACCTAAGTGTAAGGTCAGACACTACAAAACTCTTAGAGGAAAACATAGGCAGAAAACACTATGAAATAAATCACAGCAAGATCCTTTTTTACCCACCTCCTAGAGAAATGGAAATAAATACAAAAATTAACAAATGGGACCTAATGAATCTTAAAAGCTTTTACACAGCAAAGGAAACCATAAACAGGACAAAAAGACAACCAGCAGAATGGGAGAAAATATTTGCAAATGAAGCAACTGACAAAGGATTAATCTCCAGAATTTACAAGCAACTCATGAAGCTCAATAACCAAAAAACTAACAATCCAATCCAAAAGTGGGCAGAGACCTAAATAGACATTTCACCAAAGAAGATATGCAGATTGCCAACAAACACATGAAAGGATGCTCAACATCATTAATCATTAGAAAAATTCAAATCAAAACTACAATGAGGTATCACCTCACACCACTCAGAATGGCTATTATCAAAAAGTTTACAAACAATCAATGCTGGAGAGAGTATGGAGAATAGGGGACCCTCCTGCACTGTTGGAGGGAATGTAAATTGATACAGCAACTATGGAAAACAGTATGGAGTTTCCTTAAAAAACTAAAAATAGAACTACCATATGACACAGCAATCCCACTACTGGACATATACTCTGAGCAAACCGTAATTCAAAAAGAGTCATGTACCACAATGTTCATTGCAGCACTATTTACAATAGTCAGGACATGGAAAGAACCTAAGTGTCCATTGAGAGATGAATGGATAGAGAAGATGTAGGACCTATATACAATGGAATTTTACTCAGCCATAAAAAGAAATGAAATTGAGTTATTTGTAGTGAGGTGGATGGACGTAGAATTTGTCATACAGAGTGAAGTAAGTCAGAAAGAGAAAAACAAATACTAAATGCTAATACATATATATGGAATCTAAAAAAATTAAAATGGTGCTAATAACATAGGGGCAGGACAGGAATAAAGATGCAGACGAGGAGGATGGTTTTGAAGACACAGGGAAGGAGAAGTGTAAGCTGGGACAAAGTGAGAGAGTAGCATGGACATATATACACTACGAAATGTAAAATAGAAAGCTAGTGAGAAACGGCTGCATAGCACAGGGAGATCAGCTCAGTGTTTTGTGACCACCTAGAGGGGTGGGATAGGGAAGGTGGGAGGGGGACACAGAGGGAGGGGATATGGGTATATATATATATATATAGTTGATTCGCTTTGTTATACAGCAGGAAATAACATTTTAAAGCAATTCTACTCCAATAAAGGTGTTAAAAAAAAAAGATTTCTCTTATGGCAATCCTGCCCCCCTCCTCATACACCCCTCAACAATGGTGAGTTGCCTCTCTGTCAGATCCAGGCTTATTCCACATACACCCTCAGGTGCCACACTCCAGTGTCATCAGGCAGTCTCTATGCAGCCAACTCTAGTCCTCTCCATAAGTGTGACATCCAAAGACTGAACTTCAGCACCAGCCCCTCATGCATCAATGGATGAGAAGCTCAGACTGGGAAGTGCAGGGCCATGGTATCAGCTGGCTCTCCAGTTCATTCTCCATTTTGCCTTCAACCAACTTGTTGCTGCACTCTCCTCTGAGGCTCCAAAACTTCCGCTGTGTCTAGGCTGATCTCTCCAGTGAGGGTACTTCCCTGGTAGGAACATTTCCTCTTTCACGGCTCCCTCCCTGGGTCATGTTTCCCATCCTTATTTCTTTTCTCTCTTTTTTACCCCTTTTTGCTTTTGTCCTACCTGGTTACATGGAGATTTTCTTGCCTTTTTGAAAGCCTGAGTTCTTCTGCCTGCATTTATTATATGTTCTGTGCAAATTGTTCCATGTATAGATATATTTATGATGTACTTATGAAAAGAGGTAAGTTCATGTCCTACTTCTCTGCCATCTTGATCCTTCTTGAGAATTCCTGCTTTTAGTGAGGAATATGCTCAGTTTGGACCCTTAAACCCATCATCACTGTTTTAGTTTTCAGAATATATGTGTTTGACTTTCTAAGTTCATTTCTAGGTATTTTATTCTCTTTCATGAGATTTTTTAAATGTTTGTTTAGGAAAGCCAGAGATTTATGTGCATTAATTTTGTAACCTGCTACTCTCCAAATTCATTGATTAGCTCTAGTAGTTTTCTGGTAACATCTTCAGGATTCTCTAGGTAGAGTATAATGTCATCTGCGAACAGTGACAGCTTTATTTCCTTTTCTGATTTGGATTCCTTTTATTTCTTTTTATTCTCTGATTGCTGTGGGAAAAACTTCCAAAACTATGTTGAATAATAATGGTGACAGTGGACAACCTTGTTTTGTTCCTGATCTTACTGGAAGTGTTTTCAGTTTTTCACCATTAAGGACAATGTTGGCTGTGTGTTTGTCATATATGGCCTTTATTATGTTGAGGAAAGTTACCTCTATGCCTACTTTCTGCAGGGTTTTTATCATAAGTGGGTGTTGAATTTTTTCAAAAGCTTTCTCTGCATATATTGAGATGATCATATGGTTTTTCTCCTTCAGTTTGTTAATATGGTGTATCACATTGATTGATTTGCGTATATTGAAGAATCCTTGCATTCATGGAAGAAACCTCACTTGATCATGCTTTATGATCCTTTTAATGTGCTGTTGGATTCTGTTTGCTAGTATTTTGTTGAGGATTTTTACATCTACGTTCATCATGATATTGGCCTGTAGTTTTCTTCCTTTGTGACATCTTTGTCTGATTTTGGTATAAGGGTGATGGTGGCCTCGTAGAATGAGTTTGGGAGTGCTCCTCCCTCTGCTATATTTTGGAAGAGTTTTAGAAGGATAGGTGTTAGCTTTTTTCTGGCATTGCTATACATTAATGATGAAAAAAGTGAAATTAAGAAAACATTCCCATTTACCATTGCAACAAAAAGAATAAAATATCTAGGAATAAACCTACCTAAGGAGAAAAAAGACCTGTATGCAGAAAAGCATAAGACACTAATGAAAGATATTAAAGATGATACAAATAGATGGAGAGATATGCCATGTTCTTGGATTGGAAGAATCAACATTGTGAAAAAGACTCTACTACCCAAAGCAATCAACAGATTCAATGCAATCCCTATCAAGCTACCACTGGAATTCTTCACAGAACTAGAACAAAAAAATTCACAATTTGTATGGAAAAAGAAAAGACCCCAAATAGCCAAAGCAATCTTGAGAACGAAAAATGGAGCTGGAAGAATCAGGCTCCCTGACTTCAGATAATACTACAAAGCTACAATAACTAAGATGGTATGGTACTGGCACAAAAACAAATATAGATCAACGGAATGGGATAGAATGCCAAGGGAAACACCCACGCACATATGGTCACTTTATCTTTGATAAAGGAGACAAGAATATACAGTGGAGAAAAGACAGCTTCATCAATAAATGGTGCTGGTAAAACTGGACAGCTACATGGAAAAGAATGAAATTAGAACACTCCCTAATACCACATACAAAAATAAATTCAAAATGGATTAAAGACCTATATGTAAGGTCAGGCATTATCAAACTCTGAGGAAAACATAGGCAGAACACTATATGACATAAATCACAACAAGGTCCTTTTGGACCCACCTCTTAGAGAAATGGAAATGAAAATAAAAATAAACAAATGGGACCTAATGAAACTTAAAAGATTTTGCAAAGCAAAGGAAACCATATACAAGACCAAAACACAACCTTCAGAATGGGAGAAAATAATTGTAGATGAAGCAACTGACAAAAGATTAATCTCCAAAATTTACAAGCAGCTCATGCAGCTCAATAACAACAACAAGAAAACAACCAAATCCCAAAATTGGCAGAAGCCCTAAATAGACATTTATCTAAAGAAGATATACAGATTGCCAACAAGCACATGAAAGAATGCTCAACATCATTAATCATTAGAGAAATGCAAATCAAAACTACAATGTGATATAATATCACACCAGTCAGAATAGACATCATCAAAAAATCTAGAAACAATAAATGCTGGAGAGGGTGTGGAGAAAAGGGAACACTCTTGCACTGCTTGTGGGAATATGAATTGGTACAGCCACTATGGGGAACAGTATGGAGGTTCCTTAAAAGACTTCAAATAGAGCTACCATATGACCCAGCATTCCCACTACTGGTCATATACCCTGAGAAAGCCATAATTCAAAAAGAGTCATGTACCAAAATGTTCATTGCAGCTCTATTTACAATAGCCAGGAGATGGAAGCAACTTAAGTGTCCATCAACGGATGAACGGATAAAGAAGATGTGGCAGGGCTTCCCTGGTGGCGCAGTGGTTGAGAGTCTGCCTGCCGATGCAGGGGGTATGGGTTCGTGCCCCAGACCAGGAAGATCTCACATGCCCCAGAGCATCTAGACCTGTGAGCCATGGCCGCTGAGCCTGTGCATCCGGAGCCTGTGCTCCGCAATGGGAGAGGCCACAACAGTGAGAGGCCTGCGTAACACACACACACACACACACACACACACAAAGAAGACGTGGCACATATATACAACGGAATATTACTCAGCCATAAAAAGAAACGAAACTGAGTTATTTGTAGTGAGGTGGATGGACCTAGAACCTGTCATACAGAGTGAAGTAAGTCAGAAAGAGAAAGACAAATACTGTATGCTAAAACATGTATATGGAATCTAAGGGGGAAAATGTCATGAAGAACCTAGGGGTAAGAAGGGAATAAAGACACAACCTACTAGAGAATGGACTTGGAGATATGGGGTGGGGGAAGGGTAAGCTGTGACAAAGTGAGAGAGTGGCATGGACATATATACACTACAAAACTTAAAATAGATAGCTAGTGGGAAACAGCCTCATAGCACAGGGAGATCAGCTCTGTGCTTTGTGACCACCTAGAGGGGTGGGTTAGGGTGGGTGGGAGGGAAGGTTTCCAGCTTTTCACGTTTGAATATGATATTGGCTGTGGGTTTGGTATAAATTTTCTTTATTATATTGTGATATGTGTCCTCTATACACACTTCAATGAGCACGTTTATTATGAACCAATGTTGAGATATATCATCACCCCCCCTCTTTTTTTTTTGCATCTGTTGAGATTTCATGAGATTGTTATATTGATATATTTCCTTTTCCTATCGTGGTGTATCACACTGATACATGAGCATATGTTGAGCCATCCTTGTGGATGCGGAATTAATGCAACTTGATCATGGGGTAAAATATTTTTAATATATTTTTACATTCAAATTTTTAACATTTTATTGAGAATTTTTACAACTATATTTACCAAAGATATTGGCCTGTAATTTTCTTTTTCTATTTCTTTTTTTTTTTTTTTTTTTTTTTTTTTTTTTTTTTTTTTTTTTTTTTTTTTT
>NW_020172680.1:37717-38946 GCF_003031525.2 Neophocaena asiaeorientalis asiaeorientalis
TTTTTTTTTTTTTTTTTTTTTTTTTTTTTTTTTTTTTTTTGTTGTTGTTGTTTTGTCTTCATCTGGTTTTGGAATCAGAGTAATGTTGGTCTCACAGAATGAATTTGTGTGTATTTATTCCTCTTCAATTTTTTGTAATTGTTTGAGAAGTATAGGTGTTATTTTTCTTTTATTTTTGTTACTTCCCTGTGACACTATCAGATCCTTGACTTTTTTTTTAATTGGAAATTATTTTTATTACAAAGGCAATTTCACCTGTAATGATCTGTTTATTCATGATATAACTCTAGAATTTGTCAATTTCTTATAGGCTATCTGGTCTGTATGTAATTATTTATAGCATGCTTTTTTCATATTTCTGTAGTATCAATTTTTATTTCTCCTGTTTCATTTCATATTTCATTTATTTGAGTCCTATCTTCTTTCTTCTTGTTGAGCCTGGCTAAAGTTTTACAACTTTTTTTTCCTTTTCCAAAAATCAAATCATGTTTTTATTGATCTTTTTTATTTCTTTCAACTATTTTATGTTGAAGTTTAGATGATTTACAAGATTGTGTTAGCCTCGGATGTACAGCTTAGTGATTCAGGCTTTTTTGTGGGTTTTTTATTTCAGATTATATTCCATTATAAATTATTACCAGATATTGGATATAATTCCCTGGAGTGTATAGTAAACAAGTTGTGCTTATCTATTTTATTTATAGTAGTTTGTATCTGTTAATTTCACACTCTTAAGATGTTTCTTCCACATCTCTTTCCACTTTGGTAACCATAAGTGGTTTTTTTTTGTATGTCTGTGATTCTGTATCTCTTCGTATGTCGATTCATGAGAGTTTTTTCTTTTTTTAAATCTCCTGACGTCTGGAAGATTATACGTCCAGCTTTGTTCTATTTCTTTTTCCCGATTGCTTTGGTAATTTTAGGCCTTTTGTTCCATACAAATTTTAGAATTGTTGGTTCTAGTTTTGTCAAAAACATCATGGGTAATTTGATAGAAATCACATTAAATCTGTAATTTGCTTTGGATAGTATGGCCATTTTAACAATATTAATTCTTCCAATCCAAGAACATGGAATACTTTACATCCTTTTTTATCATCTTCAATTTTCTTTGTCAGTGGTTTTTAGTTTTCACCATTTAGAACTTTCATCGCCTCAGTTATTTTCCTGGTTTTCTTTCCTTCTTTTTTTTTTTTTTTTTTTTTTCCAATCAAATGTTTGGTTTTTTT
>NW_020172680.1:39051-99708 GCF_003031525.2 Neophocaena asiaeorientalis asiaeorientalis
TTTTTTTTTTTTTTTTTTTTTTTATCCAATCAAGTGTTTGGTTTTTTTTCTTTCAATTTCTGGTATTCCATTATTAGTGTAAAGAAACACAACAGATTTATATGTATTAATCTTCTATCTGTTACATTGCTGAATTTATTAGTTCTAATAGCTTCTGTGTGGAGTCTAGGGTTTTCTGTATAGAGTATCATGTCATCTGCATTCAATGATACTTTTACCTCTTCCATTACATTTGGATACTTTTTTCTTTCTTTCTTTCTTTTTGTCCCTCTCTCTGCTTAGGCTAAGTCTCTCAGTACTATGTTGAATAGAATTAGTGACTGTGGGTATCCTCAGTATTGCTTCTGATTTTACCTTTTCATTAGTGAATATTATGTTGGCTGTGGATTTTCATAATTGGCCTTTATTATGCTGAGTATTTTCCCTTCAAACCCACTTTGGTGAGAACTTTATCCGGGGTGGTTGTTGAATTTTCTCAAATGATTTTTCTGTGTCTATTGAGATGTTAATGTGATCTTGTCTTAACTTTTATTAATGTGGTGTATCACACTGAATGATTTGTATATCTCTAATTTTTCCTTTTGACAATGGAATGACTATACCTTGATCATGGTGTATGATCTTCTTTCATATATTGTTGGATTGTTTGCTAATATTTTATTGAAGATTTTTGTATGTAGGTTTATCAAAGATATTGGCCTGTAATTTTTATTTTTGTAGTGTTTTTACGTGATCTTCATATCAGGGTTATGGGGGCCTAACAGAATAATTTGGGAGTGTTCCCAAATCTTCAGTTTTTTGCAATAGTTTGAGATGGATTGGCATACTTTTTTACATCGTATGTTTGGTATAATTCCCCAATGAAGCTCTCTGGTTCTAGACCTTTTTCTTTAAATTACAGATTCTGTTTCACTGTTCATGTTGGACTGTTCAACACTATGTCTATACCTCAGTCAGTATTGGCAGGCTTAGCAGGCCATAGGTTTCTAGAAATTCGTCTACTTCTACGGTATTCAATTTGTTTTCATATAATTCTTCATAAATCATAATTTTTATGATTTCAAAAAATTTCTATGGTGTGGATTGTTATTTCTTCTCTTTCAAATTGTATTTTGTGTATTTGAGACTTCTCTCTTTTCTTTTTGATGAGTGTGGCAGGGGTTTGTCAATTTTGTTTATTGTATCAAAAAACCAACTCTTGGGCTTCCCTGGTGGTGCAGTGGTTGAGAGTCCACCTGCCGATGCAGGGGACACGGGTTCATGCGCCGGTCTGAGAAGATCCCACATGCTGCGGAGCGGCTGGGCCCGTGAGCCATGGCCATTGAGCCTGCATGTCCAGAGCCTGTGCTCCGCAATGGGAGAGGCCAAAACAGTGAGAGGCCTACGTACCACAGAAAAACAAAACAAAACAAAACAAAAAACAACTTTTTTAATGTTGGTCTTTATAATAGTTTTGTTTTTATCTTTATTTTATTTATTTCCCCTCTGACCTTTAGTATTTCCTTCCTTCTAAGCTGACTTTAGGCTTTTATTGTTCTTTCTCTTTTTCTAATTTTTTTAGGAGGTGCGTTATGTTGTTTATTTGAGATTTTTCTTGTTCTTGAAGATGACCAGTATCAGTATAATCTTCTCTTTTAGAATTGCTTTTGCTGTGTAACATAGATTTTGAACTTGTGTTTTTATTTTTGTTTGTCTTGTATTTTATAATTTATTGCCTGATTTTATCATTGACTCATTGGTTTTAGTAGGATGGTGTTTAGTCTCCATATGCTTTGTTTTTTTTCTGTTTTTCTTTTTGCAGTTGATTTCTAGTTTCATTCCATTGTGGTTGAAAACAATTATATAATTTATATTATCTTAATTTATTGAGGCTTTTTTTTCCTCATCTAGTATGTGATCTACACTGGAGAAATGTTCCATGTGTATTTACAAAGAAAATGTATTCTGTTGTTTGGGGAAATAATGTTCTGTAAATATCAATTAAGTTACCTTGTCTATTGTGTCATTTAAGATTATTAATTTTCTGTTTGGATGATTTCTTTATTGAAGTTGGTGAGGTGTTACAGACTATTATTTTATTGTTGTCAATTTCTCCTTTTATGTCTCTTAGTATTTTCTTTGTAAGTTTAGGTGCTCCTGTGCTAGGTGCATATACGTTGACAAGTGTAAGATCATTTTTGTATTAATCCCTTTATCATTATATGACTCCCTGCTTTGTCATTAGTTGTAGGATATATTTTAGACTCTATTTTGTCTTACATGCTTAATGTTATCCCTGTGTTCTTGTCAATTACATGAAATATCTTTTCTCATCCCCTCACTTTCAGCCTATGTGTGATTTCACCCTATAGTTAGCCTCTTGTTGGCAGGATATTGAAGGGACTTTTATTTTTATTCAGTCAACCACCCTATGTCTGTTTATTGGAGTACTTCATCTATTGACACTTAAAGTAATTATTGATAGGTATTTACTCTTTTCTATTTTATTACTTGTTTTCCAGTGTTTTAGTATACTTTTCTCTTCATGTCTTCTTTTGGGGTCTCCAGCTGTGATTTGACGATTTTCTTTAGTAATATGCTTGGGTTCATTTCTTTTTTTTTGCTGTATAAATTATAAGTTTTTAACCTATAAAAACATATATGGACCACATGGTAACTATGTTGCCCCATAATTATATATTTTAGCTTTAAATATATAGTCATTAATGTCCAAACATATTCTAAAATGTTTTTACTCCTTTCCCCTAAAATTTATGGTAATGATATCATTTTTTACATCTTCAGGCTTATTCATTTACTGTTTATTTTAGTTATAGTTGATTTTACTATATTTCTGTCTCTTAATCTACATACTGACTTATTTGTGTGAACTTCAATAGTTACTATATATTTGTGTCTCCTATTTGGATTTTCCTTTTCCTGTAGATTCTTACTTCTTTTCTATTTAAAGGAGACCCTTCAGTATTTCTTTTTTATTTAACTATAGTTAATTTACAATATTGTGTTAGTATCTGGTGTACAGCTTCAGATTATTTTCCACTATAGTTTATTATAAGATACTGAATATGGTTTTCTGTGTTTTACAGTGAATCCTTGTTTCTTATCTGTTTTATATATAGAGGTGTGATCTGTTAATCCCATACTCTTCACTTAATTATCCCCACTGCCTTTCCCCTTTGGTACCCATAAGTCTGTTTTCTATATCTATGAGTCTGTTTCTGTTTTGTAAATAAGTTTCATTTGTATTATTTGATTTAGATTCCACATATAAATCATATGTAATATTTGCCTTTCTTTAATTTACTTCACTTAGTATGATAATCTCTAGGTTCATCAGTGTTGCTACAAAGGACAATATTTTATTCTCTTTATGGCTGAGTAATATTCCATTGTGTATATACACCGTATCATCTTTATCCACTCATCTGTTGGTGCACACTTGGATTGTTCCATGTCTTGGGTACTGTGAATAGTTCTGCTGTGAACATTGGAGTGTATGAATCTTTCAAATTATTATTTTCGTCTTTTCTAGATATATTCCCAAGAGTGGGATTATTGAATAATATCATTACTCTATTTTTAGTTTTTAAAGGAAACTTCACACTATTTTCATAGTGGCTGCATCAATTTACATTCTCACCAACAGTGTATAAGGATCCCCTTTTCTCTACCCTCTCTCCAGCACTATTTGTAGACATTTTGATGATAGCCATTCTGACTGTTGTAAGGTGATAACTCTTTGGAGTTCTGCTTTGCATTTCTCTAATAAGTAACTATGTGGAGTATATTTTCAGGTGTCTTGCCCACCTGTATGTCTTTTTTGGAGAAATGTCTATTTAGGTCTTCACCCATTTGCTATTACCTTGTTTGGTTATTTATATTCAGTTGTATGAGCTTTTGTATATTTTGGAATTTAAGCTCTTGTTGGATGCATTATTGGAAAGTATTTTCTCCAGTCCATAGGTTGTCTTTTTGTTTTGTTGATCATTACATTTGTAGAGCAAGCTTTTAAGTTTGACTAGGTACCATTTATTTATGTTTGCTTTCATTTCTTTTGCCTTGGTATACTAAGAATATTACTAAAATTCATGTCAGAGAATGTTTTGCCTATGTTCTCTTCAAGGAGTTTTATGGTGACATGTCTTATATTGAAGACTTTCAGTCATTTTGAGTTTATTGTTGTGTGTGGTGTGAGGCTGTGTTCTAATTATATTGGTTTACATAAGGTGGCCCAGCTTTCCCAACACCATTTACGTAGGAGACTACCTTTCTCCATTGTGTATTCTGGCCTCCTTTGTCAAATATTAACTGACTGCAAGTAAGTAGGTTTATTTCTGGGCTCTCTATTTTGTTCCATTGATGTATATGTCTGGTTTTGTGCCAATACCATGCTGTTTTGATTACTGTAGGTTTGTAGTATTGTCTAAAGTGTGGGAGGTTTATGCCTCCAACTTTGTTCTTTTTTCCTTGGAAGAGCATTGACAATCTGGTGAGTTTTGTCTTTGTGTGTGTGTGTGTGTGTGTGTGTGTGTGTGTGTGTGTGTGTGTGTTATTCCATATACATTTTAGGGTTATTTGTTCTACCTCTGTAAAAAATGTCTTGAATATTTGGATAGGGATAGCATTAAATCTGTTGATTGCTTTGGGTGGTATGGCCACTTTATCAGTATCAATGTTTCCAATCTAATAGCAGGGAATATCTTTCCATTAATTTTTATCATCTTCAATTTTTTTTTTACATCTTACTGCTCTCCACAGCTTTATTTTTAACATTTAACATCTTTATGGGAGTAAAAGTGCTTTATAACGGTGTGTTAGTTTCTGTTTATAACAAAGTGTATCAGCTATACATATACATATATCCCCCTATCTCTTCCCTCTTGCATCTCCCTCCCTCCCACCTTCCCTATCCCACCCCCTAGGTGGTAACAAAACACCAAGCTGATCTCCCTGTGCTATGCGGCCACTTCGCACTAGCTATCAGTTTTACCTTTGGTGGTGTATATATGTCCGTGCCACTCTCTCACTTTGTCCCAGCTTACCCTTCCCCCTCCCCATGTCCTCAAGTCCATTCTCTACATCTGCGTCTTTATTCCTGTCCTGCCCTTAGGTTCTTCATAAACTTTTATTTTTAAGATTCCATATATATGTGTTAGCATATGGTATTTGTTTTTCTCTTTCTGACTTACTTCACTCTGTCTGACAGACTGTATGACAGACTCTTTTTACCATCTTCAAGTTTTTTTAATCAATGTTTTATATTTATATTATAGGGCTTTTATATCATCATTTAGGCTTCTTCCTAGGCTATTGTATTTCTTTGAGTCAATTTTAAATGATAATTTTTTTGCTATTATATCTGATATTTTAACTTTTTTATCTGATATTTTATTGTTAGTGTAAAGAAATGCAACAGATTTCTGTATATATTGTATCCTCCTAGCTTGCTGAATTCATTTTAGTTATAGTAGTTTTTGTGAGCTTTTTTTTAAGGGCTTTCTATAAGGAGTGTCTTGTCATCTGCATACAATGACAATTTCACCTATTCTCTTACCGTTTGGACATGGTGTTTTTCTTGTCTGATTGCTGTGGCTAGAATTTCCAATAGTACATTGAATAGAAGTGGAGAGAATGGGCATCCTTTTTTTCCCCCCCAGAATTTAGTTGGAAGGCTTTTAACTTTTCACTGTTGAGTATTATATTGGCTGTGGATTTGTTATAAATGCCTTTTATTATGTTGAGATATGTTGTCTCTATACTCATTTTGGTGAGAGTTTTTATCACGAATGAATGTTGAATTTTATCAAATGCTTTTTCTGCAGAAAGCATGATCATGTTGACATGATCATGTTGTTCTTTTCTTTTGTTGATGTGGTGTCAACGTTTCTGTTAGGTGTGTTTAGTATTGGTGAATTCTTTTAGTTTTTGCTTATCTGAGAAGCTCTTTACTTTTTCTTCAATACTAAATGATAATCTTTCTGGGTAGTGTACCTATGTTGCAGGTCTTTTTCTTTCAGGATTTAGATATATATCGTGCTACTTTCTTCTGGCCTGTAATAGCTCTGCAGAGGAATTAGCTGATAGCCTTATGGGGATTGCCTTGTACATGACTATTTTTTTCTACTACTTTTAGAATTCTCTGTTTATCTTTAACTTTTATCATTTTTATTGTGATATATCTTGGTGTGGGCCTCTTTGTGTTTATCTTATTTGGGTCTCTATGTGCTTTCTGTACCTGGATATGTTTCCTTCTTCAGGTTTGGAAAGATTTTAGCCATAATTTCCTCAAATACATGTTTGATCCCTCTTCTCTCTCTTCTTCTGGAATGTCTATAATGTAAATGTTTGGCATGTCTAAAGTTATCACGGATATATCCCAGATTACTTTCAAGTTTCGTTCAGTTTTCTTTCTGCTACCGTTCTGATTGGGTGATTTTCATTGTTCTATATTCCATATCATTTATGTTTTCTTCTGTATCACTCAGTCTGCTCTTTATTCCTTCTTATGTGTTTTTAACATCAGCTATCGAATTACCTATTTTTGTTTGGTCTTCTTTATATTTTCTTGTTTCTTGTCAAATTGATTTTACTGTCCATGTTTTGAATTCTTTATCCAGTAATTTTTTTCTTTCTGTTTCATTATTACTTTTTTTCAACTGTTTTCTCTTCCTTCTTCAGTTGAGAGTAGTTCCTCTGCCTTTTCATTTTACTTAACTTTCTCTGCCTCTATGAATTTAGGTGATACAGTTATATATTGTGGCCTTGAAATGGTATTTTTATGTGACACTGTTTCTATACATACTGTGTGTGCTTTGATGGGAGGCTTAGATTTGAGGTGGACCCCAGTCACCAGTTCCCTCAGGGTGTGCTCAATGTTATCACTTCAGCCATGGGTTGGGCTGTAGGCGGAGAAGCTGGAGCTTGCACAAGTATGATGCAACACTTCCTCTCTAGTGATCATCATTACCCTGTCAGTGGTTGTATCTGATACCAGGATCCTGTAGCAGAAATTCTGATAACGGACTTGAGTTGTCTCTTTTCCTTTAAGTGTGATTTTTTTCTCCCTCCTCCACAAGGGCTGCTGGCTGAAGGTCCATGTGTTCTCAGGCCTGGTGTTTTTATGTTGGTGGGTGATGTCAGTGTCTTGAGGGTGACCAGGGCCGATTTTGACCTACTTGTGGATGCAGCTGATACGCAGGAGTCCCAGTGATAATGCCAGACCACTTGTTGGCCTAACCTATTCTTTCTATCTCTCTCTGCAGGACCCTTGGTGTCCTGAAGTTAAGGCCAACCCAATGGTGTGCAGAGATGTATCCTGAGAGCTGGGTTTGGGACCTTGAAGGTCCTGAAGCTAGTGCCAGTTCATTGGTGGACAGGACAATGTCCTGTGTTCCTTGTGTATGGGGTCAAGTTTCAGGGCATCTGGGGCCTCAGGGGGTCTTAAGGAAGCTGGACTGCTGATTAATTGTGCTCTGTCCCCATCCAGGTAGTTATTTGGCCTGAGATAAGACTTACTTATGCTGACAGGCTGGTGGGTGGGGTCACGTCCCTGTGACAATAAGCTAGAAGGAAAATTCCAAAATGGTACTTGAGAGCCCTAAAATCCTCTCGGTAGAACGAAGTCCCCAAAATAGCAGCCTATAACATCTATGTTCCCAGGGTGTGTGCCAGTTGCCTCTTGTCTTTCTGAGAGGATCTGCACTATCACCAGTGGTTCCGATCGAGGACATTTTGCAATTACTCCTTATATTATGGGTCTCAGAGCTTATGAGATTTTCTGTGCACTCTTTAAGAGCAGAGTCTCTATTTCCTACATCTCTCTATCTCTCCTAAATTAAGCCTCATTTGTCTTCACAACCAAACAGTCTGTGGGCTTATCTTCCTGGCTGAGGACCTCCAGGCTTGGGATCCCAATGTGTAACTCTTACACCCTGCAATTGTTAATTATCTTCCCATTTGTGTGTTACCTCCCTGGTGGTATGGGTTTTTACCTGTACTCCTCCCCTCCTACCTCTTTTGGTTTGGATACTTCTTTCTATCTTTAGCTGTAGAGATCTTTTCTGTTAGTCTTCAAGTATTTCTCATCCGTAGTTGCTCTCTATATAGTTGTGATTTGGGTTTGCCTGTAAGAGAAGGTGAGCTCAGGGTCTTTCTGCTCTGCCATCTTGTTCACTCCATAGTGGTGAAAACTTTAAAATTTGACACTCTTAGCAACTTTCAAATATTGAACATGATATGGATAACTACAGTTGTTTTTGGCTTGTAAGAACCAGTTACTTTACCAGCAAATGGGTTTCTTTGGGAGCAGCAAAGAATTGCAATTCAGGACATGCAATCTATGGTGAAACACAAGCAAGTCCAGAAAACAAAGGAGGGAAATATTCTTTTACAGAGGAAAAGGTGAGTTGGGAAAAGCTGTTATATACAGAGATTCCATTGAAAAAACTGTGATCTTGGATTGTAGTAGGTTTTTATTGGCTGAAGTGTGACAGTCTGTTGTTGACTGCACAGCTGTGGGCAAGGTGAAATTCTCTTCTCTTCTTTCTGGGTAATATAGGAGTAAAACTCTTACTTTTGAAGACGCAAAGTTTTGTTTCTTCCTGTTGGGCCTGCAATTGACATGGAGTGGTAGGGAATGAGAGCACCCCCTCTGGCCTACAAACTCCAGTTAAAATGAAGTATCTCTTTATTAATGTTTATATCCTTGTGGTGTGCATTATATCCCCAGGTCTCATTCACATTTTAATTGGAGGTTTATACCCTTTGATCACCTTCAACCTTTATCTCTACTCCCCATCCCACCCCTAGTGACCATAATTTTTTCCCCCAAAAGACAGGAACAGTTTCGCTCTGACCCAGTTATTAGAAAATAATCATGACAAATCTCATATAGAGAAAATCCATTGGTGCACCTCAATGCCCTGACTCTATAAGACCCCTCACACAAGCACTACTGACATGAGGGATTTCAGATATAAAAGTACCCAGCTGGAAGCACACTGTATCAGGCAGTTATGAGGGACAGGTAGGCACATCCACACTGGTCCAGAATGTAGAGTGATTCAGAAAATACACTTGGGTTGAAGCCCTCTATTGCCATCCATACCTTTTGCTGTTTTAAGGTTCTGTGGTGACCCAAGTCTCTTAAAGCCTTAAAATTGAGGCGGGGCATAATGTTGCATACTCAGAGAAACATGAATATGCAGTTGCACATGGGCCGAATGTTGGAGAGGGAGCACATGAATCCAGGGTTCCATTCAAATTCCGCCTCGGTGCCCTGGCACAGAATCTCTATAGTTTTTCACCTTGTGAAGAAAATCTGGGATCTCCAAGTCCCCTGCTGTCCCCATTGTAGCCACATTCTTCTTCGGCCTGTCTGTGCAGTAATTTGAAGGAATCAAGGAAGGTCTTGATCATTTCAGACAAGTAAAGAATTGAAGTTTTCTGTTTTTTGAGTTTTTATTTTTTAATCCAAATAAATGTGAGGTGATATGGTATTTTCTTTAACCTGTCTCAGTTGGTATAGTGTCCTCATGTTGCATCCAAGTTTTCACATATGACAGAATTTTTTTCTCATGGCTGAATAATATTCCAGTGCATATATTAATATGGTACGTTTTCTTTATCCATTAATTCTTTGATAGACAGGTAGGATGTTTTAATATATTGCCAATTGTGAATAATCTGGTAATAAACATGGGATGGATACTTATATCTTTCATATTGCATTTTCACTTCTCCTGACCAATATCCCCAGAAGTGGAATTGCGGGGACACATGGTAGGTCTATCTGTAATTATTATTATTAATTTTTTTGCGGTATGTGGGCCTCTCACTGTTGTGGCCTCTCCCATTGTGGAGCACAGGCTCCACACGTGCAGGCTCAGCAGCCATGGCTCACGGGTCTAGCTGCTCCGTGGCATGTTTGATCTTCCCGCACCGAGACACTAACCAGTGTCCCCTGCAATGGCAGGCGGAGTCTCAGCCACTGCGCCACCAGAGAAACCCCTATCTGTAATTTTTAAAGAAAATTTTACGTTGTGTTTTATATTGGCTTAATAAATTTGCATTCCCATCAACAGTGGATAAGGATTCTCATTTTCTCACTTTTCTGTCTACATTTCTAATTTCTTCCCTTCCTTTTGTTTTTCTTAACATCTTTATTGGAGTATAATTGCATTACAATGTTTTGTTAGTTTCTGCAGTATAACAAACTGAATCAGCTATATGTATACATATATTCCCATATCTCCTCCCTCTTGCATCTCCCTCCCTCCCTCCCTACCCCACCGCTCTATGTGCTCAAAAAGCACCAAGCTGATCTCTCTGTGTTATGCAGCTGCTTCCGAATAGCTGTCTATTTTACATTTGGTAGTATATATAAGTCCATGCTACTCTCTTACTTTGTCTCAGCTTACCCTTCCCCTCCTCGTGTCCTCAGTTCATTCTCTACATCAGCATCTTTATTCCTGTCCTGCCCCAGGTTCTTCGTAGTCTTGTTCTTTTTTAGATTCCATATATATGTGTTAGCATACAATTTTTTTCTCTTTCTGACTTACCTCACTCTGTATGACAGACTCTATGTCCATTCACCTCACAACAAATAACTCAATTTCGTCTCTTTTTTGGCTGAGTAATACTCCATTGTATATATGTGCTACGTCTTCTTTATCCACTTTTCTGTCAATGGACTCTTAGGTTGCCTCCATTTTCTGGCTACACTAAATAGAGCTGCAACCACAATATTGCAGTAGATGACTCTTTTTGAATTATTGTTTTCTCAGGGGATATGCCCAGTAGTGTGATTTCTGGGTCGTATGGTAGCTCTATTTGTAGATTTTAAGGAACCTCCATACTGTTCTCCATAGTGGCTGGACCAATTCATATTCCCACCAACAGTTCAAGAGGGTTCCCTTTTCTCAACACCATCTCCAGCATTTATTTTTTGTACATTTTGTGAGGATGGCCATTCTGACTGCTGTGAGGTGATACCTCATTGTACTTTTGATTTGCATTACTTTAATGATTAATGATGTTGAACATCCTTTCATGTGTTTGTTGGCAATCTGTATATCTTCTTTGGAGAAATGTCTAATTAGGTATTTTGCCCATTTTTAGATTGTGTTGTTTGTTTTTTGGATATTAAGCTGCATGAGCTGCTTGTTTGTTTTGGAGATTAATCCTTTGTCAGTTTGTTCATTTGCTAATACTTTATCCCATTCTGAGGGTTTCCTTTTTGTGCTGTTTATGGTTCAGTTTGCTGTGCAAAAGCTTTTAAGTTTCATTAGGTCTCATATGTTTATTTTTGTTTTTATTTCCCTTTCTCTAGGAGGTGGGTCCAAAAGGATCTTGCTGTGATGTATGTCATAGGGTGTTCTACCTATGTTTTCCTCTAAGAGTGTTATTGTGCCTGGCCTTGCATTTAGGTCTTTAAGCCATTTTGAGTTTATTTCTGTGTATGGTGTTAGAAAGTGTTCTAATTTCATTCTTTTATATGTAGCTGTCCATTTTCCCCAGCACTACATGTCAAAGAGGCTGTCTTTTCTCCACTGTATATTCTTGCCTCCTTTATCATGATAAGGTGACCATATGTGTGTGGTTTTATCTCTTGGCCTTCTATCCAGTTCCATTTACCTATATTTCTGTTTTTGTGTCAGTACCATACAGTCTTGATTACTGTAACTTTGTAGTATAGACTGAAATCTGGGAGTCTGATTACCCCAGCTCCGTTTTTCTTTCTCAAGATTGCTTGGACTTTTCGGAGTCTATTTTATTTGCATACAAATTCTGAAATAGTTTCTTCTACTTCTGTGGAAAATGCCAGTGGGAGTTTGATAGGGATTGCATTGAATCTGTAGATTGCTTATAGTGATTTTCACAATATTGATTCTTCCAATCCAAGAACATGGTATATCGGTCCATCTGTTTGTATCATCCTTAATTACATTAATTACATCTATCAGTGGGTTTCTGCATACAGGTCTTTTGTCTCCTTAAGTAGTTTTATTCATAGGTGTTTTATTCTTTATCTTACAATGACAAATAGGAGTGTTTCCTTAATTTCTCTTTCAGATTTTTCATCATCAGTGTATAGGAATGCCAGAGATTTCTGTGCATTAATTTTGTATGCTGCTACTTTAATGAATTCATTGATTAGCTCCAGTAGTTTTCTGGTAGCCTTTTTAGGATTCTCTATGTTTAGTATCATGTCATCTGCAAACAGTGACTGCTTTACTTCTTTTCTGATTTGGATTCCTTTTATTTCTTTTTCTTCTCTGATTGCTGTGGCTAAAACTTTCAAAACTATGTTGAATAATAGTGGTGAGAGTGACCAACCTTGTCTTTTTCCTGATCTTCGTGGAAATGGTTTCAGTTTTTCACCATTGAGGACGAGGTTGGCTGTGGGGTTTTCATATATGGCCTTTTTTATGTTGAGGTAATTTCCCTCTATGCCTACTTTCTGGAGCATTTTTATCATAATGGGTGTTGATTTTTGTCAAAAGCTTTCTCTGCATCTATTGACATGATTGTATGTTTTTTCTCCTTCAATTTGTTACTATGGTGTATCACATTGGTTGATTTGCGTATATTGAAGAATCCTTGTATTTCTGGGATAAACCCCATTTGATCATGGTGTATGATCGTTTTTATGTGCCGTTGGATTCTGTTGTTGAGGACTTTTGCATCTATGTTCATCAGTGATATTGGCCTGTAGATTCCTTTCTTTGTGTCATCATTGTCTGATTTTGGTATCAGGGTGATGGTGGTCTCTTAGAATGAGTCTGGGAGTGTTCCTCTGTCTGATATATTTTGGAAGAGTTTGAGAAGGATAGGTGTGAGCTATTCTCTAAATGTTTCGTAGAATTTGCCTGTGATGTCATCTGGTCCTGGGGTTTTGTTTGTTGGAAGGTTTTTAATCACAGTTTCAATTTCAGTGCTTGTGATTGGCCTGTTCATATTTTCTATTTCTTCCTGGTTCAGTCTCTGAAGGTTGTGCTTTTCTAAGAATTTGTCCATTTCTTCCAGGTTGCCCTTTTCTTTTGGCATACACTTTCTTGTATTAATCTCTCATGATCCTTTGTATTTCTGCAATGTCAGTTGTTACTTCTCCGTTTTCATTTCTAATTCTATTGGTTTGAGTCTTCTCCCTTTTTTTCTTGAGGAGTCTGGCTAATGCTTTATCAATTTTGTTTATCTTCTCAAAGAACCAGTTTTTCACTTTATTGATCTCCACTCTTTTTTCCTTCATTTCTTTTTCATTTATTTCTGATCTGAACTTTATGTTTTCTTTCCTTCTGCTAACTGTGGGTTTATATTTTCTTCTACTTCTTTCTCAGTGTGCTTTAGTGTAAGGTTAGGTTCTTCATTTGTGATGTTTCTTGTTTCTTCAGGTAGGATTGTTTTACTATAACCTTCCCCCTTAGAACTCCTCTTGCTGCATCTCATAGGTATTGTTGGTTCATTGTTTTTTTTTTCACTGCCGTTTAATTCTAGGTATATTTTTATTTCCTCTTTGATTTCTTCAGTACTCTCTTGGTTACTAAGTAGTGTATTGTTTAACCCCCATGTGTTTGTATTTTTTACACATTTTTTCCTGTAATTGATATAATGTCTCATAGCACATTTGTCAGAAAAGATACTTGATATGATTTCAATTTTTTCAAATTTACCAATATTTGATTTTTGACCCAACATGTGATGTATCCTGGAGAATGTTCCATGAGCACTTGAGAAGACTGTTTATTCTGTTGTTTTAGGTTGGAATGTCCTATATATATCAATTAAGTCCATCTTGTTTAATGTATCACTTAAAGCTTGTGTCTCCTTTGTTATTTTCATTTTGGATGATCTGTCCATTGGTGAAAGTGGGTTGTTAAAGTCCCCTACTGTGAATGTGTTACTGTCGATTTCCCCTTTTATGGTTGTTAGTATTTGACTTATGTTTTGAGGTGCTCCTATGTTGGGCGCATAAATATTTACAATTGTTATATCTTCTTCTTGGATTGATCCCTTGACCATTATGTACTCCCTTCTTTGTCTCTTGTAATAGTGTTTATTTATAGTGTATTTTTTCTGATATGAGAATTGCTACTCCAATTTTCTTTTGATTTCCATTTGTATGGAATATCTTTTCCCGTCCCCTCACTTTCAGTCTGTATGTGTCCCTAGGTCTGAAATGGGTCTCTTGTAGATAGCACATATACCATTTTTGTTTTTGAATCCATTCCACAGGTCTTTGTGTTTTGGTGGAGACTCTAATCCACTTACCTTTAAGGTTGTTATCGATATGTGTGTTTCTATTACCATTTTTAAAATCGTTTTTGGTGGGTTATTGTAGGTCTTTTCCTTCTCTTGTGTTTCCTGCCTAGAGAATTTCCTTCAGAATTTGTTGTAAAGCTGGTTTGGTGGTGCTGAATTCTCTAAACTTTTCTTGTGTATAAATGTTTTAATTTCTCCTTCAAATCTGAATGAGATCCTTGCTCGTTAGGGTAATCATGGTTGAATGTTTTTCCCTTTCTTCACTTTAAATATGTCCTTCCCCTCCTTTCTGGTTGCAGAGTTTGTGCTGAATGATCAGCTGTTAACCTTATGTGGATTCCCTTGTATGTTATTTTTTGGTTTTCCCTTGCCGCTTTTAATATTTTTTCTTTGTATTTAATATTTGCCAGTTTGATTAATATGTGTCTTGTCATGTTTCTTCTTGGATTTATCCTATATGGGACTCTCTGCACTTCCTGGACTTGATTAACTATTTCCTTTCGCGTGTTATGGAAGTTTTCATCTATAATCTATTTAAATATTTTCTCAGTCACTTTCTCTTTGTCTTCTTCTTCTTCTGGCACCTCTACAATTCGAATGTTGGTGTGTTTAATGTTGTCCCAGAGGTCTCTGAGTCTGTCCTGAATTCTTTTCATTCTTTTTGCTTTATACTGCTCTGTGTAGTTATTTCCACTATTTTATCTTCCCAGTCACTTATCCGTTCTTCTACCTCAGTTATTCTGCTATCGATTCCTTCTAGAGAATTTTTAATTTCATTTATTGTGTTGTTCATCATTGTTTGTTTGATCTTTAGCTCTTCTACGTCCTTATTAAATGTTTCTTATATTTCTCCATTGTATTTCCAAGATTTTGGATCATCTTTACTATCATTACTCTGAATGCTTTTTCAGCTAGACTGCCTATTTCCTCTTCATTTGTTTGGTCTGGTAGATTTTTACCTTGCTCCTTCTTCTGCTGTGTGCTTCTCTGCATTCTCATTTTGCTTAACTTACTATGTTTGGGATCTCCTTTTCTCAGGCTGCAGGTTTGTAGTTCCCATTGTTTTCTGTGTCTGCCTCCAGTGTGTACGGTTCTTTCGGTAAGTTGTGTAGGCTTCCTGGTGGAGGGGATTAGTGTCTCTGTTCTGGTCAATGAGGCTGGATCATGTCTTTGTGGTGCACAGGGGCATGTCCTGTAGTGTGTTTTGGGGTATCTTTTACCTTATTATGATTTTAGGCAGCCTCACTGCTAATGGGTGGTGTTGTGTTGTTGTCTTGCCAGTTGTTTGGCATAGGGTGTCCAGCACTGTAGCTTGCTGGTCTTTGAGTGGAGCTGGGTCTTAGCATTGCAAAGGAGTTCTCTGGGAGAGATTTCACTGCTTTGTATTTTGTGGAGCTGGGAGGTCTCTTGTGGACCAATGTCCTGAACTTGTCTCTTCCACCTCAGAGGCAGTGGCCTGACACCTGGCCAGAGCACCAAGACCCTGTCAGCCACACAGGTTAGGAGAAAAGGGAGAAAAAATATTAAAAATATATAAATTTTAAAACAAAGTTATTAAAATAAAAAATATCTTTTAAAAATTTAAAAAATTAGAAAGAATTTTTACAATTGGACAGACAGAACCCTGGACAAATGGTAAAAGCTAAGCTATACAGACAAAATCACATAAAAAAGCACATACATACACACTTCTGAAACAAGTTATCATCATTGATATATTATATCAATGATAATAATGTAAATACTAAACTAAATGATAATGTAAATATTAAACTAAGGTAAACTTAAGACCAGAAACAAATTAGTTGCAGAAAACAAACCCCAAGTCTACAGTTGCTCCCCAAATCCACTGCCTGAATTTTGCAATGATTTCCTGTCTATTCAGTTATTCCAGATATGCTGGGTACATCAGGTTGATTGTGGAGATTTATTCCACCACTTCTGATTCTGCTGGGAGACATTTCCTTTTTTTTTTTCTTTGTTTGCACAGCTCCTGGGGTTCAGCTTTGCATTGTCCCTGTCTCTGTGTGAAAGTTGCCTGAGGACGTCTGCTTTTCACTCAGACAGGTCAGGGTTAAAGGAGCACTGGATTAGGGGGCTCTGGTTCACTCAGACCTGGGGGAGGGAGTGGTATGGAATGCGGGGTAAGCCTGTGGTAGCAGAGACCAGTATGACGTTGCAACAGCCTGAGGCGCACCGTGTGTTCTCCTGTGGAAGTTGTCCCTATATCACGGGACCCTGGCAGTGTCGGGCTGCACAGGATCACGGGAGAGCAGCGGTGGATTGTGACCTGTGCTTGCACACTGGGTTCTTGGTAGCTGAAGCAGCAGCCTTAGTGTTTCATGCCCTTCTTTGGTGTCCTCATTTGTAGCCGCGTCTCACACCTGTCTCTGAAGCTCATTTAGGCGGTGCTCTGAATCCCCTCTCCCTGCACACCCGGAAACAATGGTCTCTTGCCTCTTAGGCAGCTGTGGATTTTTTGCTGGACTCCGTCCTGGCTAGCTGTGGCACACAAGTCCCCTTCAGGCTGTGTTCACGCAGCCAACCCCAGTCCTCTCCCTGGGATCTGATCCTCAAATCCCAAGCCTCAACTCCCATCCCCCGACCCTCTTGGTGGGTGAGCAGACAAGCCTCTCAGCCTGGTGAGTGCAGGTTGCACTGGTCCTCTGTGTGGGAATCTCTCCGCTTTGCCCTCTGCACCCCTGTTGCTGTGCTCTCCTCTGTGGCTCTGAAGCTTTTGCCCCGCCACCTCCCGTCTCCACCAGCGAAGAGGCTTTCTAGTGCGTGGAAGCTTTTCCGCCTTCACAGCTCCCTCCCAGAGGTGTGGGTCCTGTCCCTTTACCCAGGTACATGGGGAGTTTCTTGCCTTTTGGGAAGTGTGAGGTCTTCTGTCAGCATTCAGTAGGTGTTCTGCAGGAGTTGTTCCACATGTACATGTATTTCTAATGTAATTTTGAGGAGGAAGTTGATCTCCACGTCTTACTCTTCTGCCATCTTGATGTTCTCACCTCTTCTCTTCTTGATGATAGACATTTTAACAAGTATAAAGTAATATTTTTTGTCGTTTTATTTTATAATTCCCTGGTAATTAGTTATGATGAGCCTCTTCCAATGTACCTGTTGACTTTTTGGCTATCTTCTTTGGAAAATTGCTTATTTAGTTCTTTTGTCCATTATTAAATCAGATTTTTTGTTATTGGGTTGTGTGTTTTTTCTATATTTGGACATTAACTTGTTATTCAATACATGCCTTGAACATTTTTTTCTGCCGTCATGTATGCTGTCTTTTAATTTTCTTGACTGTTTCTTTTTTTATTGTAGAAGTTTTCAAGATTGATGTAATCCCATGTGTTGATTTATGGTTTTGTTGTTTGTACTTTTGGTGTCATATCACAAAGATTAATGTGAAGGGGCTTCTTCCCTAAGTTTACTTCTAGGAGTATTATCATAATGGGTCTTACGTTTAAATCTTTGATTAATTTTGAATAAATTTTTCTGAGTAGTGTAAGTTAAAGTCCAATTTTATTGTATTTCCTGTGTTTATTTTCAATTCTCAACAGAATTTCTTTAACAAACTATCCTTCATTATTGGCCATTTCAACAAATATTAGATGGTTCTTCATGCCTAGGTTTAATTCTTGGCTATCTATTCAGTTCTATTTGTCCATTGTATTTTATGATGGTGCCAGGTTATTTTGAGTACTAGAGGTTGGTAGTGTCATGTGAAATCAGAAAGTGTGGCATGTTCAGATTTGTTTTCGTTTCTCAGGATTGTTTTCATTAATCTTTATGGTTTCATAAAACTTAGGATTTATTTTATGTGAGGAGTGTATTGAAATTTGGAATCTATAGATGGCTATGGGTTATATCAACGTTATAACAATATTACTTTTCCAAATCATCAACGTAATATGTCTTTATGTTTTTTGTTGTCTTTGATTTCTTTCAAGAAAGTTTTGTTGTTTATATTGTACACATATTTTACTTCCTTGGTTAAATTTATTCCCATGTATTTCATATTTCCTGGATGCTATTGTGAATGAGATTATTTTCTTTATTTCATTTTCAGATATTCATTATTAGTGTTTAGAAATGCAACTAATTTCTGTGTGTTTGTTTTATATCTTAAAATTTTATCAGATTGGTTGATTAATTCCAACAGTCTCTTGGATGAGTGTGTGATTTTCATATATAAGATCATGTGAATCACAAATAAGACCATTTTACTTACTACATTCTGATTCAGCTGTTTTTTCAGCCTATTCAATACTTTTATATTTAGTGCAATTACTGAATATTTTTACTATTATCTTATTGATTGTTTTCTGATTGTTTTGTATTTTTATTTTGCATTTGTCCCTCTGATCCTGCCTGCCTCTTTCTATTGGCGGCCATTCATGGTGATATAATCTATTAGTACTATTTATTCTTTTGAGAATCTACTCTAGATTTCCCTGTGGTATTACCATGTGGCTTACATAACATACAGAAATACAACAGTTCATTTTATTATGATAGCATCATATCTTTTTTCCCTAAAAATCTCCATCCTTTTTGCTAATCTTCCTTTTTATTCTAGATGTCACAATTTACCTTATGCTATGTATTTATTAAATTTATAGTAACTTGAATACGCTTTTCCTTTAACCTTTTTACCAATGATAAGTAATTAGCAAACCATCCTAATATAGTTACAGTTTTGCAATTCTATCTTACATCTTTACCAGTGTGTTGAGCGATTTCATATATTTACATGTCAGTGATGTGCATCTCTATATTTCAGCTTGAAAGTTCATTTTAGCATTTCTTCCAAAACAGATCAACTGCTAATTAATTCCATGATATTTTGTTTGTCTGGGAAAACCTTTATTTCTTCTTAATGTCTGAAGGATAACTTTTCTGGTTAAAGCATTATTGGCTGAAAGGTTTATCTTTCAACACTGAATATATTATGTTTCCACATCCTGTCTTATAGAGTTTTTGCTGATAAATATGCTGATAGCCTAATGGAGGCTCTTCATAGTTTACTTCATTTAATTTTTCCTGTCTTCTTTTAAGGTTCATTATCATTGAATTTTGACATATTTTACTATAATGTGTTTTTTTTAACACCTTTATTGGAGTATAATTGCTTTAAAATAGTGTGTTAGTTTCTGCTTAATAACAAAGTGAATCAGTTATACGTATACATATGTTCCCATATGTCTTCCCTCTTGCATCTCCCTCCCTCCAACCCTCCCTATCCCACCTCTCTATGTGGTCACAAACAACTTAGCTCATCTCCCTGTGCTATGCGGCTGTTTCCCACCAGCTATCTATTTTACATTTGGTAGTGTATATATGTCCATGCCACTCTCTCACTTTGTCACAGCTTACACTTCCCCCTCCCCACATCCTCAAGTCCATGCTCTAGTAGGTCTGTGTCTTTATTCCCATCTTACCCTTAGGTACTTCATGTCCTTTTTTCTTTTTTCCTTAGATTATTGCATATATATGTCTTAGCATGTGGTATGTTTTTTTCTATTTCTGACTTACTTCACTGTGTATGACAGACCTAAGTCCATCCATCTCACTACAAATAACTCAATTTCGTTTCTTTTTATGGCTCAGTAATATTCCAGTGTATATATATGCCACATCTTCTTTATCTATTCATCTGTCGATGGACATTTAGGTTGCTTCCACGTCCTGGTTATTGTAAATAGAGCTGCAATGAACATTTTGGTACGTGACTCTTTGTGAATTATGGTTTTCTCAGGGTGGGAATGTAAATTGATACAGCCACTATGGAGAACAGTGTGGAGGTTCTTTAGAAAACTACAAATAGAACTACCATACGACCCAGCAATCCCACTACTGGACATATCCCTTGAAAAATATTCTAGCTTTTAATCTCTGTTTTCCAGAATGCGTTTCCTCTTACACTAACTATGAGCTACAACAAGTTGAGAAATTTTTTCTTTGTAAACAAAGATGAAACATTTATCTTTTTCTCTCTACCTGATCCCTCCAGAATTTGGTTTCTCCTGATGGCTCCCCTGTGGACTTGATGACTTGTTGTCAGCCATAAGTTTACACCTGCTTACTACAATGTTTGCTGCTCAAGGGTGAGGTAGCACTATGACTGCCAAGCTGCTTTCCACTGTGATTTTGAGCTTTGTAAGGTCAAGTTATGTGTCAGGTCTCACAACACTGGGAGGAGAGGGTCCTTAAACATTTAGTTAGTTGCCTTCACCACCTCCATTAAATTGTCCACATTATGTGTTCTACTGAGACTAAGTTAATTTCATCTCTATTGAGAGGACCCGTCCCCAGCTGCAGATGCGGCCACCACCACAGCACTGCCACATATACCCTCTAGGACCACAGTCACAGGGTAAAGTCTCTACACCACCCCAAGGGGACCTTTATCCACAGACAGCATTCAGGGCTCCACAGTCCTCCCATTTATGCTCTCCAGTTGTCAATATTTTTATGCAATGGGCAGAAATCAGAGCTCATTTGTATGGCTGCCACAAATGTTGGGCACATTATGGGGCTCAACAAAGGCTTTTTCCTCATTTATTGGCTTACAGGGGTGATTTATTGACTTGGATCCAATTTACCCAATAGAAGGCAACCCACACATCCCCAAGGCTTTCCCAGATGAAAGCTCAACTGCTCCCATGCAGCACACTTTGCAACACAGCATGTGGCACCTGGCCCATGCCCTTTATAATCCTCCATATCTGCCCAGGCACCCACACCACATGGATGTGTATGACCTACATCTCATTGTAAAGAGCACAATCCACACTGTCTTGAGCTTTATGGTCCAGCCATTCAGTAGGAACCCCAAGTTACTTCAGCTTCACCAATCAAACAGCTGGTGTCCATTGTGTGTCCATTGCCCTGGGACTGTCACACACTCGGATCTCTGCATGTGCACTCTAGCTTCAACGTTTTTGTCTCCTTGCCAGTTACCAAGGAAATCTGTCTGTTCATACCAATGTACTTTAGACTGCCTAGGACTACCTTACAAATTGCTGAACAGGACCACCAATTCCTCTCTGTCTGCCACCTCATTTTATGTGTGTGGTATTTATCCCCATTATATTTGGAGTAATTCTGCTATTTTTCCTCATGGGGACTTAACTTGGCACCACCACATTAGTCATGCAAAAATAAATTATTAAGGGAAACACCAACTTGTCAACAATGCTGGCGGAACACATTGGGCTATTACACAAAACCTAGACTTAAAGCAGTGACAACATAATTCTTTAGCATGCATGATTTTGGATAATTGTTTAGCTTTAAATTACTCATTGGACAAGGAAACAGTTGTATGTGTTGTACAAAGCACTAGCTGCTGAATGTATACTAATTATTCTGGACCAATTCAGAAAAAAATTTAAAATATGGCCTAAGAGATATAAGTATTCCATACTCTCACTCAGGTTTTTAAATAAAATACCTACCTTAGTCTTTTCCATGATTTTGGGTTTTGATTTATTTTCTTGTCTGGAGCCCAACAAATTGGAAGAATGGTGACAGCCAGTATTTCAAACTGTCATTTGTTGATAGTGGATATCTATATATATACGTATATATATACATATATATATACATATATATATATATATATATATATGTATATATATATGTATATATATACGTATAACCTACTGGCTTGTGATCTGACATGGAGAAATATTCTTCCCTGAGTTATTTCGCCCCCATTTCTGACATCTGTGGGCAGTAAATACTGTGACTTTGGACTACTAAAGCTGGACCTTTGGTAAAAAAAAACACCGGTATTTTTATTTTCCCAAAGTGGGAGTGTGGATGCTGAGAGAAATACCAGCTAAACCCATGTAGGTGGCTTGTGCCACTTCATTCAGTAAACATGAATATTTTTCATTATTACACCAACTATGAACCCCCCAAAAGTTGTGGATTTTCATATGTCTTCATGTCACAGATTTCTGTTTTTCCTTTCAGATTGAAGAACTTCTTTCAGAATTTCTTGCCAGTGAGGTTTAGTGGTAGTGAAATCACTCAGCTTTTTTTCCCCTCTACATATCTGAGGGATAACTCTGCCAGGTAAGGTATTCTTGGCTAGAATTCTTTTCTTTTGTTTCTTTCATCAGCTTGATAGACTAAAGGGAATTCCTTTGTAGGTTATATATATTTTTCCTAACTACCTTTAATTATCTTTCTTTATGTTTGATTTTTGATATTTTTGGTACTGAAATCATAAGGTGATCAATTAGCTCTTTGTATATTTAATTATTTCCTACATTTAGCATGTTCTTAGCTTTAATTTCTTTAAATAAATCCTCTGCCCCATTGTGCATCATTTCTCCTTGTGGAATCCCAAATGTTTTCATATGTTTTAATGGATTCTCATAACTCATGTAGCTATCTTCATTCCATTTGAATCTGTTTTTTGTTTTTTTCCAGTGTTATTTCAAAGTGTCTATTTCCAAGTTATTTATCCTTTCTTACATCTCATCTGCCCAGCTATAGCTGCTCTTTATTGCAACATTTATCCCATTTTTTAACTTCTTGAGCTCCAGAATTTTTATTTGGTTCCTTTATTATTTTGGACTCTTTGGATAATAACTCTTTTGTCATATACTCTCTTCCTGATTTCACAAATTGCTTTTCTGAGTTTTCTAGCTACTTGATGTGCTTCTTCATAACCAGTATTTTGAATTTTTATCTAAATTAAATTCTAGTATTTAGTTTTCTTTTTGTAATGTAATAAGTCCTTACTTTTTCATATTTTTAAATATTTCTTTCAGTTATGCCTTGGTGTTTTCCCATTTGAAGTAGCTGCCAACTCCTTAATCCTGTGTATTATTTTCATCAGATGAGCTGTTTAGTTTAGATGAGGTATTTAGTTGTATCATATTGCTAGCATCTGAGTTTTTATTGTGTGTTACAATGTGAACCTGCTTTCTTCTTCTTGCTCTGTCTTGTAGCTTAATTGTTTTAGCTTGTATGTTTTCTCTGGTTTTGACTGAGTTTTGGAAACTCCCCCCCTTTTTCTTCTATTCAAAAACTTGTTGCTATAGTTCAAGTTTGTAGCTGTTGTTGTTTTTTCTAGCTCACCTACCATGTATGACCTCTTTTCTGAGCATGCTCCCTGTCTACCAGAGCTCATTATCGAAAATGTACTCAGGAGTATGCACAAGGAAACAATTGCAGAGTGAAGAGATGTATGCATTTAGCACTAGGTTCTTTGGTAATGCCTGCAGATCCAGTAGAGATTCCCAACGCTAATACTCTCAGGGACTCGTGGGTGAACTTTATGCTGAAAACAACTCCTTTGATACCTTTTGAAACTCTTATCAGCCTCTTTCCCAATGTTCTCCCTCCCACCAGTCACAGACTCCCACCAAGGGATGGTGGAGAAAAATGTGACTTCTCCAGCTGTACCTTGCCTGGCTGGGATACAGGCGGTTTACTCACCACTTTAATTTTCCCCTAGGGAGAGATTACTTGTGCCAAGTAAATCGACTTTCTTCAGTGTTTCTTGGTGAAAGGGTGTTGCTGGAAAAAATGTTCTTTCATCTTCTCTTCTGCAGACAATCTTGTATATATTATTTTCATTTTTTTCTAAAATGGTGTCCTGGTATCTCCCTTTGGGAACACTGGACTTCTACAAGTTCTTCCTCATGGTTGTGTGCCTGTTGAAATCAGCACTCTCCCAATTTTTTCTCCACAGTGGGCAGTGGAATCTAAGCTTCTTTTTATGGGTATACTTGTTCTACCTCCCTTATGAAGGTTTGTCTGTTTCTTACTGTGCGTAGTGGTGAAAGAGATGCCCCTTGAATTACTTCGAATAAGTTTTAAGAAGACATAACAGACATGAAGACATATAAATAATGAATGAATGTCTTGTATGTGGATTAAAAGGGGGGAGAAAAAGGACAAATGTCTTCCATTGCCATATTGCTGACATCCCTATGGTTACTCTTTTTAGGTGCTTAGATGTTGAGTGAGAATAATTAACAATTTTTTTCTTAAGATTTTTATTGGAGTATAATTGCTTTCAATGGTGTGTTAGTTTCTGCTTTATAACAAAGTGAATCAGTTATACATATACATATATCCCCATATCTCTTACATCTTGCATCTCCCTCCCGCCCACCCTCCCTACCCCACCTTTCTAGCTGGTCACAAAGCAAAGAGCTGACCTCCCTGTGCTATAGAACTGCTTCCCACTAGTTATCTATTATACATTTGGTAGTGTATATATGTCCACATATACACTTCCACTCTCTCACTTAGTCCCAGCTTACATTTCCTCCTCCCTGTGTCCTCAAGTACATTCTCTAGTAGGTCTCCATCTTTATTTCCGTCTTGCCCCTACATTCTTCATGACCAATATTTTTTTTCAAATTCCATATATATGTGTTAGAATACAGTATTTGTTTTTCTATTTCTGACTTACTTCACTCTGTATGACAGACTCTAGGTCCATCCACCTCACTAAAAATAATCACTTTTGTTTCTTTTATTGGGTGAGTAATATTCCACTGTATATATGTGCCACATATTCTTTATCGATTTATCCGATGATAGAAATTTAGGTTGCTTGCATGTCCTGGCTGTTGTAAATAGAGTTACAATGAACATTGTGGTACATGACTCTTTTTGAATTATGGTTTTCTCAGGGTATATGCCCAGTCGTTGGATTGCTGGCTTGTATGATAGTGCTAGTTTTAGGTTTTTAAGGAACGTCCATACTGTTCTCCATAGTGGCTGTATCAATTTACATTCCCCCCAAGAGTTTATGAGGGCTCCCTTTTCTCCACATCCTCTCCAGCCTTTATTTTTGTAGATCTTTAATGATTTCCATTCTGACCCGTGTGAGGTGATATTGCATTGTAGTTTTGATTTGCATTTCTCTAAAGATTAATGACATTGACCTTTTTTTCATGTGTTTGTTGGCAATCTGTATATCTTCTCTGAAGAAATGTGTGTTTAGGTTTTCTGCCCACTTTGGGATTCGGGTTTTTGTTTTTGTTTTTGTTTTTTTGATACTGAGCTGCATGATCTGCTTGTAAACTTTGGAAATTAATCTTTGTCACTTGCTTCATTTACAAATATTTTCTCCGATTCTGAGGACTGTCTTTTGGTCTTGTTTATGGCTTCCTTGCTGTGAAAATCCTTTTAAGTTCATTAGGTCCCATTTATTCATTTTTGGTTTTATTTCCATTTCTCCAAGAGGTGTGTCAAAAAGTATCTTGCTGTGATTTATGTCATAGGGGGCTTTGCCTATGTTTTCCTCTAAGAGTTTGATAGTGTCTGGTCTTACATTTAGGTCTTTAACCCATTTTCAGTTTACTTTTCTGTATGGTTTTAAGGAATGTTCTAATTTCATTCTTCAAAATGTAGCTGTCCAGTTTTCCCAGCACCACTCATTGAAGAGGCTGTCTTTTCTCCATTGTATATTCTTGCCTCCTCTATCAAAGACAAGGTGACCATATGTGCATGGGTTTATGTCTGGGCTTTCTATCCTATTTCATTGATCTAT
Source organism: Neophocaena asiaeorientalis asiaeorientalis (assembly GCF_003031525.2). Taxonomy (NCBI): domain Eukaryota; kingdom Metazoa; phylum Chordata; class Mammalia; order Artiodactyla; family Phocoenidae; genus Neophocaena; species Neophocaena asiaeorientalis. Next base: position 64,841 of record NW_020172680.1, read on the forward strand.
ATTTCTGTTTTTGTGCCAGTACCATACAGTCTTGATTGCTGTAGTTTTGTAGTATAGTCTGAAGTTCAGGGACCTGATTCCTCCAGCTTCATTTTTCTTTCTCAAGATTGTTTTGGCTATTCAGGGACTTTGTGTTTCCATACAGATTGTGAAATTTTTTGTTCTAGTTCTGTGAAAACTGCTAGTGATAATTTGATAGGGATTGAATTAGATCTCTACATTCCTTTGGGTAGTAGAGTGATTTTCACAATGTTGTTTCTTCCAATCCAAGAACACAGCATATCTCTGCTTCTCTTTGTATCATCTTTAAGTTTTTTCATCAGTGTCTTATAATTTTATGCATACAGGTCTTTTGTCTCCTTAGGTAGGTCTATTCTTAGGTATTTTATTCTTTTTGTTACAGTGGTAAATGGGAGTGTTTTCTTAATTTCACTTTCAGATTTTTCTTCATTAGTGTATAGGAATGCCAGAGATTTCTGTGCATTAATTTTGTAGTCTTCTACTTTATGAAATTCATTGCTTAGCTCTAGCAGTCTTCTGGTAGCATCTTTATGAATCTCTATTCATAGTATCATGTCATTTGCAAACAGTGACAGCTTTATTTCTCCTTTCCTATTTGTATTCCTTTTATTTCTTTTTCTTCTCTGATTGCTGTGGCTAAAACATCCAAAACTATGTTGAATAATATTCTTGAGAGTGGGTAACGTTGTGTTGTTCCTGATCTTAGTGGAAATGGATTCAGTTTTTCATCATTGAGGACGATGTTGGCTGTGGGTTAGTCAGAAGTGGACTTTATTATGTTGAAGAGATTTTGCTCTATGCCTACTTTCTGGAAGGGTGTTATCACAAATGGGCATTGAATTTTGTTGAAAGATTTCTCTGCAACTATTGAGGTGATCATATGGTTTTTATCCTTCAATTTGTGAATATGTTGTATCATATTGATTGATTTACCTATATTGAAGAATCCTTGCATTCCTGGGAAAACCTCAACTTGATCATGGTGTGTGATCCTTTTAATGTGCTTTGGATTCTGTTTGCTAGTATTCTGTTGAGGATTTTTGCATCTATATTCATCAGTGATATTCTTCTGTAGATTCCTTTTTTTGTGACATCTTTTTCTGGTTTTGGTATCAGGGTGACAGTGGCCTCGTAGGATGAGTTTGGGGGTGTTCGTCCCTTTGTTATATTTTGTAAGATGTTGAGAAGGATAGGTGTCACCTCTTCTCTAAATATCTGATAGAATTCACTTGTGAATCCATCTGGTCCTGAATTTTTTTGTTGGAAGATTTTGAAACAGAATGCCTATTTCAGTGCTCGTGATTGGACTGTTTATACTTTCTATTTATTCCTGGTTCAGTCTAAGGATGTTGTGCTTTTCTAAGAATTTGTTCATTTGTTGCAGCATGTCCATTTTATTGGCATATAGTTGTTTGTAGTAATCGCTCATACTCCTTTGTATTTCTGCAGTGTCAGTTGTTACTTCTCCTTTTTCATTTCTAATTCTATTGATTTGAGAGTTCTCCCTTTTTCTTAATGAGTCTGGCTAATGGTTTATCAAGTTTATCTTGTCAAAGAACAAGCTTTCAGTTTTTATTGCTCTTTGCTATCATTTCCTTCATTTGTTTTTCATTTATATGTTATCTGATCTTTATGATTTCTTTCCTTCTGTTAACTTTGGCATTTTTTTCTTCTTCTTTCTCTAATTGCTTTAGGTGTAAGTTTAGGTTATTTCCTTGAGATTTTTCTTGTTTCTTAAGGTAGGATTATTTTGCTATAATTTCCCTCTTAGTACTGCTTTTGCTGCATCCCATAGGTTTTTGTTTTTTGGGCTGTCATTGTTACTTTTTTCTAGGTATTTTTTGATTTCCTCATTGATTTCTTCAGTTATCACTTGGTTATTAAGTAGTGTATTGTTTAGCCTCCTTGTGTTTGTATTTTTACATATTTTTTCCTGTAATTGATATCTAGTCTCATAGGGTTTTGGCCAGAAAAGATACTTGATATGACTTCAATATTCTTTAATTTACCAAGGCTTGATTTGTGACCCAAGGTATAGTCTATCCTGGAGACTGTCGCATAAGCACTAGAAAAGAAAGTTTTTTCTGCTCTTTCTGGATGGAATGTCCTATAAATATCAATTAAGTCTACCTTATTTAATATATAATTTAAAGGTTGTGTTTCCTTATCTATTTTCAATTTAGATCATCTGTCCATTGGTGAAAATGTGATGTTAATTTTCCCTACTATGATTGTGTTACTGTCAATTTCCCCTTTTATTTCTGTCAGTATTTGCCTTATGTATTGAGGTGCTCCTATGTAGGATGGATAAATATTTACAATTGTTATATCTTCTTCTTGGATTGATCCCTTGATCATTATTTAGTGTCCTTCTTTGTGTCTTGTAATAATCTTTGTTTTATAGTCAATTCTCTCTGATATGAGAATTGCTACTTCAGCTTTCTTTTGATTTCCATTTACATGGAATATCATTTTCCATCCCCTCACTTTCAGTCTGTATGTGTCCCTAGGTCTGAAGTGGGTCTTTTGTAGACAGGATATATATGGGCCTTTTTTCCCTATCCTTTCAGACAATCTATGTCTTTTGCTTAGAGTATTTAATTCATTTACATTGAAGGTAATTATCGATATACATATTCCTAATACATAGGAAAGTATATACACTTTCATATATCTTCCTGTTAATAATAGTACCCTTTCATTTCAGCTTAAAGCAGTCCCTTTATCATTTCTTGTAAGACTGTTTTAGTGGTGATCACCTCCTGTAGGACTGCTTGTATGGAAAATTTTTTCTCTGCCTTCACTTCTGAATGGTAACTTTACAGGGTAGAGTATTCTTGGTTGGAATTCTTTTTTTCTTTCACCACTTGTTGCTTTTCTCTGGCTGTCCTAAGTCTCTGTCTTTAACTTTTGACATTTTTATTATAATGGGTCTTGCTGTGGGGTCTTTTGAGTACCTCTTCTTTGTAACTCCGAGCTAGAATTGTTTCCTTCCCCATGTTAAGGAATTTTCCAATCATGCTTTTTCAAATAACTATTCTGCCCATTTGTCTCCCTTTTCTCCTCTGTGTCCCTTAAATGTGCATGTTAGTCCACCTGATGTTGTCCCACACATACATAAATCTGCCTTCACTTTTTAAATTTTTTTCTCCTTTTGCTGCTCTGCTTGGGAGAATTTCACTGCCCTTGCTCTGAGTTCACTTATCCTTTCTTCCACTTCATCTCTTCTGCCATTGAATCCCTCTAGTGTATTTTTCAGTGTTTTTAGATATTTTAGTTCTTTAACTTTGATTTGGTACTTTCATATTTTCTGTCTTTGTTGAACTTCTCACTGTGTTCATGCATATCCTAGCTCAGTGGGCATCTTTATGATGATTACTTTGAATCTTTTATCCGTAAATTACTTATCTCTATTTTATTAAGTTTTTCTCCAAGTTTTTATATTATTGTTTCACTTACAACATATTTCTCTTTTTCCTCATTTCGTTTGACTTTTTGTGTTTGTTTTTATACACATGATGAAACAGCCACCTCTGCCAGTCTTGGAGGAGTGGTCTCATTTAGGTGATGAATGTTACCCTCCAAATTTTCCAGCTCTGCTTGTCTCTCAAACTTTGGTGATTATTTGTTCAAGAAGCTTATTTTATTTTTAATATCTCCCAGGTGTTGAGTGTGTTCCAAGACGTGTCAGTGTCCCAAAGACATCAGGGAAGATCTCAGCTCCACCTATGTTCAGATTGGAAGACTGACCCTGAAAGGCAACAGCTTTTAAAGAATGCAAATATGTACAGTCCCATACAACTGCAAGCTAAGCTCTGCTGGCGACCAGACCAGACCACCTGTCGGTGTCCCTTTGGTGACAGTTGTAAAATTCAGGCCTCCATAAGAATGGAGTAGCACTTTCTTGGAGATTATGGTAAGCTGTAGTGAGGCAATGGGAGAGTGCAAAGATGTCATCCTTCAGCCTGTTTCCCAGAGAGCGAGTCCATAGGCCTCTTGATGTGTGCAAAACACAAAACCTGACCCTCACACCAAAGTTCCTGGACAAGCAAACAGGCTTCTTCCACAGAAGGAGGGGGTGTTTTCAGTGTGCTATCTGTGCAGTGCTCTGGTTGTGGTAGCCAGCTGTGTCTCTGACTCTTATGGGACCCAGGTACACAAACCTTGCAGGGCAACAGGCCAGGCATTCATTGGAGGGGGTGGGAGGGGGATTTCATGGGTAGCAACCACAAAAGCAAGGCACCAGACACGTGTTAAGAGCTCCGCTCCATGGGAGTCTAGAACTCTGGAGCATAAGAGGGGTAGTTCAAAGATAGCACCTGCCTTCCTAGGTCTCTGGAAGGCTTACAGTTAGCCCTTTGATGTGTGTTTAATTTAGAAGCCTGTCCCTCAGTCCATAGCCATGAAAATAAGCTCATCAGCCTCTTTCACAGGAAGACCTAGTTCCCTGTTCCATTGCCTCCTGCTGTTCTCTGGAATGGTAGCTGTTTAAGAACTTTCCTTCATTGGTTACAGTTCTCTGGGACCAATTGACCACCACTGGCCCCCAGAACCAAGCAATGTAGAGGTGTTCCCTGGCAACAGACACAAAACCCGAGGCACCATATAAAGTCCTTTGTGGCAGATAGAAGCAAGCTGAAGCAAAGCAGAGGAAGAATGCAAAGATCCTGTCCTCCAGTCTCTGTTCCCTGAGAGCAACTCCACAGACCTCTAGAAGTGTGTCACACCAGAAGCCTTCCCCTCAATCTAAAGCTCCTGGACATGCAAACAGTCCTCTTTCTCACAAAGACTAAGGCTGTGTTTAAGTCTGTTGTCTGTGCAGTGCCCTGCGAGTGGTAGGTTGCCAAGAACTGTCTTTCCAATTGCTACAGTCCTGAGGGACCCAGACACCAAAGACTGCTGGCCTGCAGGATCAGGTGATCGCAGGGTATCCCCTGAGCTGCAGCTGCAAAACCAGAGAACCAAACATGTATAAAAGCTGCCCTCCGGGAGGTACTGGAGTGTGACAGAGGGAAAGCGTGAAAATGGCTTTAGCAATATTTAACAAGATTTAGTGAAAGTGCAGAAATGGCACCCTCCCTAAGAGACGAAAAACATCTAGAGGGAAAAATAAGGCACCCACTGGCTTTAACAAGTTAGAGTGAGAGTACAAAAATGGTGTCTGCACTACCATCCTTGGAGAGTATCCCAACTAGCCCCTTCTTCTCAGGCTTATGCGAGGAGATTAACAAATAAATCTCTTTCACATAAAATTTGGGTTTTATTCAAACAGCTGCATCTGCATGAGGTCACATGGATGCAATTCCCCTGATGTTTTTCAAAACTAGATGTTTTGGGGGTTTCTCTCAGGTACAGGACTTAAACGTTTTGGTGCCTGTTGTGGGGTTCAACCCCTTTGCTCCAGGTTTTTAGTTCCCTTTTGATTGTGGGTCACCACCTTGAGGGTGGGGTCTGTGACTCAACTTCTCCTGCCCACCAAAATGTGACAGTGATGTTATACTCCCAAAGACATCCAACTCTTTAGAAAATGACTTTTTCAAGAAACAGCTTTTAAATATATTTTTAAAACCAAAATATACCTATATTTTATTATTCATAAGAACTACTGATCTCCACAAGGATAAAACTACATCAAAAAGAGGCTACTCCTGGGCTTCCCTGGTGGTGCAGTTGTTAAGAGTCCGCCTGACAATGCAGGGGACATGGGTTCATTCCCCGGTCTGGGAGGATCCCACATGCTGTGGAGAGGCTGGGCCCACAAGCCATGGCCGCTAAACCTGCACGTCTGGAGCCTATGCTCCACAACACGAGAGGCCACAATAGTGAGAAGCCAAAAAAAAAAAAAGAAAAGAAAAAAAAGAGGCTACTCCTTAGTCAAGTCTCCAATGTATCACATCTGCAAACAAATGCAGTAACTCTTAGTTGCCATATCCTCCTCCCTCCTCAAAAACATATCTAAATAAATAACTCGATTCCTGTTTCTCAAAGTCTAGTCCCTGGACTAGCAGCTCTGCTCATCAACTGGGAACTTGTTAAAATGCAAGTCTATCTTAATCATCTTCCCCATCTCCACTTAAAATCTACTGTAAAGTGTCTTTTACATCTACTGGCTCAGAATCTGCAATTTGACAAGATCTCTAGGTGATATGTATGAGTCTGAGAAAGACTGACCTAGCCCACTATGTTAGTCAATTTCTCTTTCTTCCTTAATCCTTTCATGGCTGGCTGCTGCTGTCACATCAGTAAGTCAACCTAACCTATTCTGCTGCTTTTCCTACCCGAATTTCACTCCTTTCTCAACTTTTTCTTTACTCCCCTTTTTTCTTTTTCTACCAATTTCTACTTGATTTCCATCATTTGACTATACTACTAGAGACTTTGATATCCAATGGAAGCATTCCTTTCTGAGGTCAGCAATGCAACAACACTGACTGCTGCCATCTTTGCATTCAGATGGCTCTAGGTCATTTTCACTGATACTCTGGGGTTCCTACTTCTCACAATATCCGAAGATTCCAGGCTGCTAAATGACATATGCATGTACCACTTGAAGAAACAGTAAATAGAGTTGTTCCAGCTCTGTTCTTAGAATGGTTATTCACAAAATATAGTAAAGTTTATGATACAGAATAGTTGTTTTAATAATAGATGAAAATGCAGAAAGTTTCTCAGTGATAATTCACATAAGTGCTTCACAAAATGTAAGAATTTTGGCATTTAAATTAGAACAAACTATTCTAAAAATTTCCCACAACTATTCTTCACAAGGTTCTATGCCTTTTCCATTCTTCACTTTTAAGAAACTAGCAAGGTTTCCATGTAGGCAATGCTTCCATAATCCCAGAAGAAGAGTTCTATTTGAAATAACATAAGTTAGAACAAACTCTTCCATGAGTCAATTTCTTTGGAAGATGGAAAAAGGAACAATGCTTAGCATATAGTAGATGCTCAGTAAATATTTCCTGAGAAACAGTACTGTTTTTTCATGTAACTCAAAATTTCAATCCAAATGGTTAACACTTTTATCTCTAACATTCCTTTCATGTATAGAATTCATGAATTTGAATATAGAAACGACTCCCTCCCAACTGGGAAGGCATTTAAACATATAAACAAAAATGCTGATCTGGCAATGCTAAGGCTGACTGTCTCTCAGGATACATCTCAGAAAGCATTATAATATTCTATATAATGCATTATAATATTCTATATAGCATATTATAAAACTAAGCCATACAATCAGCATAAGCCACAAGAAATTTGATTCTTCCCTTCAATTTTGTAATAAAATATAATTTTATGTGTAAAACTATATCAAAATTATATTTTTTAAATTTATCAAGAACATGCACACATTTTGCCCTACTATATATGGGCCTCGCTTCCTTAGTACTCATGAGATCAGCATGTTTCTTACACAGTGCTGCCAGCTTCTCCTCAGCAGTTCAAAGAATATTTAAGGCTTGCATCAGTAATGCTACTTCTTTTCCTAATGATTTATAAAAGAAAAAAGGTAGCAGAAGAATGACATAAATTCAACATAAAACTAATGTTTAAAATTTAAGGCTATAATTGGAGATAGAGTTTCACCTAATAAATTTAAAAAGTTATTTTCAAATCAGTTTATTAGCCTCACCAACATCCGAACTTCTTCACTTACCAACACCTGTTAGCTATATATTTAGCACTTGAACAGTGAGAAGAACACTTTAAAGAGTTTTAAATGAGTACTTTAATAGCTTTGGCAGGTAGAAGCAGGTGACAAGACAGGTGAAGGCAAATGGTCTTTAAAGTAAGAAATAACGTTCTATTGCTTACCCTGGTGGTAGAAAACTTTTTTATTTTCTAAAATATTCACTCTTGTATGTAGAATATTTCATGTAAAAAATCTGAAGAAAATTTGATATATTTTACATGCTGCTATGGGGGCGGGAGAGAGGAAGAACAGGCTACCTTCAAAAAGAATACTTTCCTATCTACATAAAATATTAGACTGAAAAAATTTCCCTTCAGTTCATGATGAAATAAAAATAGAAAATATAATGATTGAATGCTTAGACATAATAGTAATGTGTACTTCAATTTTTGAAGATTTTAAACTCTAACTATTTTAAGCTACTTAAATGATTTTAACCTGAAGCTATATTTTACGCATAGTGGTGGGGTTAATGATTCTGAAGGTATTAGTCTTGTTAGGAAGAAATTATAAACACTTTTCATATGCATATAAATTTTAAAGTCTTTAAATCATAGCAGAAAGTAGATTAAGAAAGATAATTTCAAGTTACAATCCTATGCACAAATCACTGAAGCCAAACAACATAAATATTAGGTACAATAGGAATGAAAAATTGAGGAGCAACCAAGAGGGGGAAATAAGGGTTTCAGGTTTCATTCATGAAATTTTTTTTTTTTTTTGGTACATGGGCATCTCACTGTTGTGACCTCTCTCGTCGCACAGGCTCCAGACGCACAGGCTCAGCGACCATGGCTCATGGGCCCAGCCGCTCCCTGGCATGTGGAATCTTCCCGGACTGGGGCATGAACCTGTGTCCCCTGCATCGGCAGGCAGACTCTCAACCACTGCACCATCAGGGAAGCCCTCATTCATGAAATTTAACATATCACATTCTTAGTCTGAACTGTCAAACTAACTAAGCAGAGGGGTAAAACTTATCCTAGAACCAGTTATATTAACCCATTTTCTAACCTGCAAAAAAAATACAGCATTTCCAAATTTTAGTGAATATTCTTTAAATAGCTCATCAAATATACAGTTTTCACAGTAATTATTAGTCAGACTACTTTAAATGATCAAACAGCAAAGTAAATCAAATATTACTTCTGCTAAACTGGCCAAAATCTTCTTCTGGAAAACAATTCTTAATCAGAGAGAAAGAAGCAAGGTACCCATAACTAAGCTTTCCACTCTGCTACTTGCACCTCCTGCACATAATTGCAGGAGACAGGCATACTGACCTGACCAAAGAAACTAGATGTGTATTAGCTAAAGATCTACCTCAAAATTGGTCATGTTCCATAATTTCCTGTGCTGCACAAAATATGTTAAACATGCAGCATGTGCAAATGTCCAGCACCTGAACAGAGATTATTACCTAAGATGTTTTCTTTGTTTCTGTGGCATTCTGAATCTTGCTGACCATCAGAGGGATCTGCTCCAGCTTCTGGCCTATGGGGCTCCCTGAAGCAGTAGCATGGAGTACAAACCACTGGACCACCAGGGAATTCCCCACTTTGCTCATGTTATATGTAGTTTTTACTTTTTGTACGTGGTACAATCAACAGGCATGTCACAATTGGACAGTTTTCCTTTTTTCCCTTTCATAGTGGTTCATAAAACAGCAGTGCTTCTTAGAATCAAAGGAGGAAAAGGGAGGGGAGAAGACTACTGTGATAGTGGAACAGGGGAAAAATCCAAGGTTCTGTCCCTCCAACAAATAATATGCTGGCAGAATCTATCAGAATCAACTGATAATTAAAATTTACAGCCCCAATTTACAGCTTAGTGAATAAAAAAAAAATTAGGAGAGCACGATAGGATTTTAAACTTCTCGTCTACCATTGTGCATACCCTAGGTCAACAAAGACCATAAGGAGAGCAACCCACACTCTCTGTGAAGGCTACTGGTGCCAAAGGGAACAAAACACATTATTTTCAAAGGACTGGGTCTCGTTCATTCTTTCAGGCAACTCCCTGAGAAATCTGTACAGGAGTTTGCCTTTGTTTTGTCCTTGGAAGAGCTGTCTCAGGACTAGGGCAGCTTCCAGGATAGCTTTAGGTACAAGCATGAAAGTACTGACTTCAGCAGCCTGGGGTATGGGGCAAAAACTTGGAAAAAGCAATAAACAAATATCTGAGTAGAGAGAGACTGAGAAAGGAGATGACATAGGCATATGAAAGCTCCCACATTAGACTAATCTTATTATCTCTAAGGAAGTCCTTCATTGCTTAGTCTTATGTGACCCTTGATATTAAACCCTGCTGACCACAGAGACAGGTGATTTAATGTGTCCCTTGGTGGCAGCCACAAAAACCAGGGTGCCAGAGGTGGGTACAAGTTTCTTTTTGGGAGATACTGGTGAGTTGGAGTGAAGCATAGAGTTCAAAGATGGCACCCACAGGTTGGTGTGAGGCTGAATGATAGGTGTCCACCAGCCTCCATCTTTGGAGAGTATGCTGGCTGGCTCCTGGATGTGTGTTAAACTAGATACCTTCCCTTCAAGACAATGCTTTAAAATAAGCAAAGAATCCTCTTCCATATAAAGTCTGATATCTCTCAATTGGCTGTCCCTGTGCCAGTCCTTGGGATGGGTGAGTCTGCACATGAGAGCTCTTTAAGAACTTTCGTAGTGCTCTATAGCTTTGTGGTTCTTGTGGACAAAGTTTTGCCAAATATGGGGTTCAAACACTTCACTCCTCAGAGAGAAGCTCTGGGCTTGGAGTTCCTTCTCAATTGTGGGTCTCTGTGATTGGGGTGGGGTTTATGTTAAGATTATGTCTCCGACTCTCCTACCTGCTTCAATGCAGGTATTTTTGTTTGCATGATGTATAGGAGTAATGCAAGTAGTTTGGGTATTTTGTTTGTTTGTTTTTCCCCCCACTGGAGGAAATTGCTCAATATGTAGCTGTAGATTCAGTATGTTCATGGGAAGAGGTGAGTTCAGGGTCTTCCTATATTGTCATCCTGTCGTATTAAAGTAGACTGTTTTTTATACAGTGTATTTAGGGTACTAATCTTAAAGAGAGTATTGATATGATGAAATGAATAGCTGTTTTCTATTCTTTCATCTTCCACTCTTTTTCTGCCTACTCATGTTCTAATTGTGTATTGTATATAATTCCATATTTATTCCTCTTTAGCATGTCAATTACACTTTTTTTAAACCTTTTTAAACTGGTTGCCCTTGAATTTTTATTACACATTTACAATTAATGAAAGGTCTCTTTCAAATAACACTATACTACCACGTAGGTAGAAAAACATACATAATAGTGTATTCCCAATTTCTTCCTACCATTTTTGTTATTCCTTTTATTTATAAATAAAATAATTACAGAGTACATTTTTAGCATTAATTTGAACAAAACATTATCTGTTAGATTTATAAGTAAAACTATGATTTTATTTTACCTTCATTTTTTTCCATCTCTAATGTTCTTTCTTTGTATAGATGTGAATTTATGACATATCATTTTCCTTCTTTCTGAGCTTTTAAACACTTCTAACACAAAATATATTGCCTCAATTATTGTTTTTGTAAGAAGATGATTATTTCTGCTTCACTTTTGAAAGGTAGTTTTACTTGATAACAGGATTCTAACGTTTACATTCAATTCTTTTAATATTTCTCTCCCCTCTTCTCACTTATAAGGTTTCTGAAGAAGTCCAATAATTCCTACCCTAAGGAAGAATTATGTAAATTATTATTTACATAATAAATAAATAAATAAATATATATATACATTTGTTTCTATATTATTTTCCATTATGTTTTATCATGGGATATTGAATATATTTCCCTGGACTAAACGGTAGGACCTTGTTGATTATCCATTCTGTGTATACGAGATTGCATCTTCTAACCCCAAACTCCCAGTGGATCCTTCCCACACACTCCCACCCCCAGCAACCACACATTTGTTCTCTATGACCCTAATTCTGTTTTTGTTTCATAGTTTCATTTATGATTGGGCAACATTGTCTTGTTCCTGATGTTAGGGAAATTCTATCACTTTTTCACCATTGAGGACAATGTTGGCTGAGGGTTTGTCATATATGGCCTTAATTATGTTGAGAAAAGTTCCCTCTATGCTTATTTTCTGCAGGGTTTTTATCATAAATCGGTGTTGAATTTTGTCAAAAGCTTTCTCTGCATCTATTGAGATGATCATATGGTTTTCCTGCTTCAGTTTGTTAATATGGTTTATCACATTGAATGGTTTGCGTATATTGAGGAATCCTTGCATTCCTGGAATAAACCCCACTTGATCATGGTGTATGATCCTTTTAATGTGTTGTTGGATTCTGTTTGATAGTATATTGTCTCTTCATATTTTCTATTTCTTCCTGATTCAGTCTTGGCAGGTGGTGCATTTCTAAGAATTTTTCCATTTCTTCCAGGTTGTCCATTTCATTGGCATAGAGTTGCTTGTAGTAATCTCTCATGATCTTTTGTATTTCTGCAGTGTCAGCTGTTAGTTTTCCTTTTTCATTTCTAATTCGATTGATTTGATTCTTCTCCCTTTTTTTCTTGATGAGTCTGGCTAATGGTTTATCAATTTTGTTTATCTTCTCAAACAACCAGCTTTTAGTTTCATTGATCTTTACTGTCATTTCTGTTTCATTTATTTCTGATCTTTATTATTTCTTTCCTTCTGCTATTTTTTTTTGTGTGTGTGTGTGGTACGTAGGCTTCTTACTGTTGTGGCCTCTCCCATTTCAGAGCACAGGCTCTGGACGCGCAGGCTCAGCAGCCATGGTTCGCGGGCTTAGCTGCTCTGCTGCATGTGAGATCTTCCCAGACCTGGGCACAAACCCGTGTCCCCTGCATCAGCAAGCGATCTCTTAACAACTGCGCCACCAGGGAAGCCCTTGTGGTTTTTTTTTCTTCTCTAATTGCTTTGAGTGCAAGGTTTGGTTGTTTATTCGAGATGTTCCTGTTTCTTGAGGTAGGATTGTATTTCTACAAACTTCCCTCTTAGAACTGCTCTTCTTGCATCCCATTGGTTCTGGCTTCTCGTGTCTCCATTGTCATTTGTTTCCAGGTATTTTTGATTTCCTCTTTGATTTCCTCAGTGATCACTTCATTATTAAGTAGTGTAAGGTTTAGCCTCCATGTATTTGTATTTTTTTACAGATCTCTTCCTGTAATTGATATCTAGTCTCATAGTGTTGTGGTCCGAAAAGATACATGATACAATTTCAATTTTCTTAAATTTACCAAGGCTTGATTTGTGACCCAAGATATGATCTATCCTGGAGATTGTTCCATGAGCATATGAGAAAAATGTGTATTCTTTTGTTTTTGGATAGAATGTCCTATAAATATCAATTAAGTCTATCTTGTTTAATGTATCGTTTAAAGCTTGTGTTTCCTTATTTATTTTCATTTTGGATTATGTGTCCATTGGTGAAAATGGGGTGTTAAATTCCCCTACTATGAATGTATTACTGTCGATTTCCCCTTTTATGGCTCTTAAAATTTGCCTTATGTATTGAGGTGCTCCTATGATTTGTGCATAAATATTTACAATTGTTATATCTTCTTTTGGATTGATCCCTTGATCATTATTTAGTGTCCTTCTTTGTCTCTTCTAATAATCTTTATTTTAAAGTCTATTTTGTCTGATATGAGAATTGCTACTCCAGCTTTCTTTTGGTTTCCATTTGCATGGAATATCTTTTCCCATCCCTTACTTTCAGTCTGTATGTGTCTCTAGGTCTGAAGTGGGTCTCTTGTAGAGAGCATATATACGGGTCTTGTTTTTGTATTCATTCAGCCAGTCTGTGTGTATTGGTGGGTGCATTTCACCTATTTACATTTAAGTTAATTTTTGATATGTATGTTCCTGTTCCCATTTTCTTAATTGTTTTGGGTTTGATATTGTAGGTCTTTTCCTTCTCTTGTGTTTCTTGCCTAGAGAAGTTCCTTTAGCATTTTTTGTAAGGCTGGTTTGGTGGTGCTAAACTGTCAGCCTTTGCTTGTCTGTAAACATTTTAATTTCTGCATCAAATCTGAATTAGATCCTTGCTGGGTAGAGTAATCTTGGTTACAGGTTTTTCTCCTTCATCACTTTAAATATGTCCTGCCAGTCCCTTCTGGCTTGCAGCGTTTCTGCTGAAAGATCAGCTGTTAATCTTATGGGCATTCCCTTGTGTGTTATTTGTTGTTTTTTCCTTGCTGATTTTAATATGTTTTCTTTGTATTTAATTTTTGACAGTTTGATTAATATGTGTCTTGGCGTATTTCTCCTTGGATTTATCCTGTATGGGACTCTCTGTGCTTCCTGGACTCCATTAACATTTCTCCCCATATTAGGGACGTTTTCAACTATAGTTTCTTCAAATATTTTCTCAGTCCCTTTATTTTTGTCTTCTTCTTCTTGAACTCCTATAATTCGAATGTTGGTGCATTTAATGTTGTCCCAGAGGTGTCTGAGACTGTCCTCAGTTCTTTTCATTCTTTTTTCTTTATTCTTCTCTGAAGTAGTTATTTCCACCATTTTATCATCCAGGTCACTTATCCGTTCTTCTGCCCCAGTTATTCTGCTATTGATCCCATCTGGAGTATTTTTAATTTCATCTATTGTTTTGTTCATCTTCGCTTGTTTCATTTTTAGTTCTTGTAGGTCCTTTTTAAATGTTTCTTGCATTTTGTCCATTCTATTTCCAAGATTTTCGATCATCTTTACTATCATTATTCTGCATTCTTTTTCAGGTAGACTGCCTATTTCCTCTTCATTTGTTAGGTCTGGTGGGTTTTTACCTTGCTCCTTTATCTGCTGTGTGTTTTTCTCTCTTCTCATTTTATTTATCTTATTGTGTTTGGGGTCTCCCTTTTGCAGGCTGCAGTTTCGTAGTTCCCGTTGTTTTTGGTGTCTGTCCCCAGTGGCTAAATTTGGTTCAGTGGGTTGTGTAGGCTTCCTGGTGGAGGGGTCTAGTGCCTGTGTTCTGGTGGTTGAATCTTGATCTTGTCTTTCTGGCGGGCATGTTCACGTCTGGTGGTGTTTTTTCGGGTGTCTGTGGACTTATTAATATTTTCAGCAGCCTCTCTGCTACTGGGTGGGGTGGGGTTCCTGTCTTGCTAGTTGTTTGGCATAGTGTGTCCAGCAGTGTAGCTTGCTGGTCGTTGACTGAAGATGGGTGCTGGTGTTCAGATGGAGGTCTCTGGGAGATTTTCACCATTTGATATTATATGGAGCTGGGAAGTCTCTTGTGGACCAGTGTCCTGAAGTTAGATCTACCTCAGAGGCACAGCACTGACTCCTGGCTGCAGAACCAGGAACCTTTCATCCACACGGCTCAGAATAAAAGGGAGAAAAAGTATACAGAAAGAAAGAAAAGAAAGAAAGAAAGGAGGGAAGGAAGGAAGGAAGGAAGGAAAGAAGGAGGAAATGAAGGAAGAAATGAAGGAAAGAAGAAAGGAAGGAAGAATGGAAAGAAGGAAGGAGGAAGGAAGAAGGAAAGAAGAAGAAATAAAGGAATAAGAAAGCAAGAAGGAAGGAAGAAGGAAGGAAAGTAAGAAGATAAAATAAAATAAAGTAAAATAAAATTATTACAATAAAAAATAATTATTAAGAAAAAAAATTAAGAGAAAAAACAAAAAACGTACAGATAGAACCATAGGACAAATGGTGAAAGCAAAGCTATATAGACAAAATCTCACACAGAAGCATACACATATACACTCACAAAAAGTGGAAAAGGGGAAAAAATCATAAATCTTGCTCTCGAAATCCACCTCTTTAATTTGGGATGATTCGTTGTCTATTCATGTATTCTACAGATGCAGGGTACATCAAGTTGATTGTGGATAGTTAATCCGCTGCTTCTGAGGATGCTGGGAGAGATTTCCCTTTCTCTTCTTTGTTCTCACAGCTCCCAGGGGCTCAGCTTTGGATTTGGCCCCGCCTCTGCATGTAGATCGCCGGAGGGCGTCTGTTCTTTGCTCAGACAAGATGGGGTTAAAGGGTAGCTGCTTTGGGGACTCTGGCTCACTCAGGCCGAGGGCAGTGGGGATACGGATGCTGGGCGAGCCTTCGGCAGCAGAGGACAGCATGACATTGCACCAGCCTGAGGCATGCCATGCATTCTCCCGGGGAAGTTGTCACTGGATCTCGGGACCCTGGCAGTGGCAGGCTGCACAGTCTCCCCAGAAGGGTTGTGTGGAGAGTGACCTGTGCTCGCACACAGGCTTCTTGGTGGAAGTAGCAGCAACGTTAACGTCTCATGCCCGTCTCTGTGGTCCGTGATTTTAGCCGTGGCTTGCGCCCATCTCTGGAGCTCCTTTAAGCAGCGCTCTTAATCCCCTCTCCTCGTGCACCAGGAAACAAAGAGGGAAGAAAAATCTCTTGCATTTTCGGCAGCTCCAGAATTTTCCCCGGACTCCCTCCCGGCTAGCAGTAGCCCCCTTCAGGCTGTGTTCAGGCCGCCAACCCCAGTCCTCGCCCTGGGATCTGACCTAAGCCCGAATCTCGGGCTGGTGAGTGCCGGTCAGCACTGATCCTCTGTACGGGAATCTCTCTCCTTTTCCTTCCACACCCCTGTGGCTGTGTTCTCCGTGGCCCCGAAGCTTTCCCCCTCCGCCACCCGCAGTCTCCGCACGCGAAGGGGCTTCCTAATGTGTGGAAACCTTTCCTCCTTCAGAGCTGCCTCCCACTGGTGCAGGTCCTGTCCCTATTCTTTTGTCTGTTTATTCTTTTTTCTTTTGTCCTACCCATGTACGTGGGGACTTTCTTCCCCTTTGGGAGGTCTGAGGTCTTCTGCCAGCATTCAGTAGGTGTTCTGTAGTAGTTGTTCCACGTGTAGATGTATTTCTGGTGTATTCGTGGGGAGGAAGGTGATCTCCATGTCTTACTCTTCTGCCATCTTCCTGATTCCCCTCTATTTTTGTTTTTGAAGGAACCTCCATATGTTCTCCTTAGTGGCTGCATCAATTTACATTCCCACCAACAGTGTAGAAGGTTTCCCTTTCCTCCACACCCGTTCCAGCAGTATTATTTGTAGACGTTTTAAAGATGGCTATTCTGATCTGTGTGAGATGGTACCTCGCTGTAGATTTGACTTGCATTTCTCTAATAATTAGCAATGATGAGCATTTTTGCATGTGCCTATTTGCCATCATGTCTTCTTTGGAGAAATGCTTATTTAAGTCTTCTGCCAATTTTTCAATTGGGTTTTTTGAGTTTTCTGTTGTTGAGTTTTATGAGCTATTTTTATATTTTGGAAATTAAGCCCTTGTCAGTCAAATCATTTGCAAATATTTTCTCCCATTCTGTAGATTATTTTTTCATTTTGTTTCTAGTTTCCTTTGCTGTGCAAAAGTAAATTTGATTAGTGTCCATTTGTTTATTTTTAATTTTATTTCTATTGTCTTGGGAGACAGACCTAAGAAAACATTTGTATGTTTTATGTCAGGGAATATTTTGTGTCTAATATATTCTAGGAGTTTTATGGTGTTATGTCTTATGTTTAAGCCTTTAAGCCATTTTGAGTTTATTTTTGTGCATGATGTGAGGGTATGATCTAATTTCATTGATTTACATGCAGCTATACAATGTTCCCAGCACCTCTTCCTGAAGGGACCCTCTTTTCCCCATTGTATATTTTTGCCTCCTTTGTCAAAGAGTAATTGACCATAGGTGTGTGGGTTTATTTCTGGGCTCTCTGTTCCACTGATCCATATGTCAGTTTTTGTGGCAACCCCACTTTTTTTTATTATGGTAGCTTTGTTGTATTGTCTGAAGTCTGGCATGGTTATACCTCCTGTTTTAGTTTTACTTTTTCCCTCCTGGTTGCTCTGGCAATTCTGGGTCTTTCATGGTTCCATATAAATTTTTGCATTATTTGTTCTAGTTCTGTGAAAAATGTCACTGGTAATTTGATTAGGATTGCATTAAATCTGTAGATTGCTTTGTGTAGTATAGCTATTTTAACAATATTAATTCTTCCAATCCAAAAGCATGGGATATCTTTCCACTTATTTGACTTCTCTTTAATTTCCTTTATTAATGTTGTTTTATAGTTCTCACCATATGACTTTCAACTACTTGGTCAGGCTTACTCTTAAAAAATTTATATTTTTGGTGTGATTGTAAAAGGTATTGTTTTTTACATTTATTACATTTATGATATTTCATTGTTAGTGTAAAGAAATACAACCAATTTCTGTATGATAATCTTGTATCCTGCCACCTTGCTGGACTCTTTTATAAGTTCCAGTATTTTTGGTGTGAAGTTGTAGGGTTTTCTATATAGAGTATCATGTCATCTGCACATACTGAAATTTTTACACCCTCACTTCCAACTCAGATATGTTTTGTTTCTTTTTCTTATCTGATTGTTGTGGCTAGGATTTCCAATACTATGTTGAATAGAAGAGGTGAGAGTGGGCATTTTTGTCGTATTTCATATTTTAGCAGGAAGGCTTTAACATTTCACTGTTGAATATTGTATTGGCTGCAGGTTTGTCACAAATGGCTTTTATAATGTTGATATATGTTCACTTTATATCCTCTTTGGTAAGAGTTTTTATCATTAATGAATATTATGGAATGCTTTTTCTGCCTCTATTGAGATGATCATGTGGTTTATCATATTTTACTAATGTGGTGTATCACATTGATTGATTTGCAGATGTTGAACCATCCTTGTGAACTTGGGTCATGGTGTATGTTTTTTTTTATGTGTGATTGGATTTGGTTTGCTAATATTTTGTTGAGAATTTTTGCATCTATATTCAGCAATGATATTGGCCTGTAATTTTCTTATTTGGTGGTATCTCTATCTGGTTTTAGTATCATCATGTTGGTGGCTTCATAGAATGTATTTTGGAGTGTTCCCTCCTCTTCAAACTTTTTGAAGAGTTTAAGAAGGATGAGTAAAAGTTCTTCTTTGTATGTATGGTAGAATTTGCCTGTGAAGCCATCTAATCCTGGACTTTTGTTTGTAGGGAGTTTGTTTTTGTTTTGTGTTTGTAGATTCTATTACACTTCTAGTGATTGGTCTTTTCAAAGTATCTACTTCTTCTTGATTCAATATGGTGGGCTGTATGTTTCTAGAAAATTGTCCATTTCTTCTAGGTTGTTGAATTTGTTGGTATATAATTGTTCACAGTATTCTCTTTTGATTTTTTGTATTACTGCAGTGTCAGTTGATATTTCCCCATTTTCAATTCTTATTTTGTTTATTTAGGTCCTCTTTCTTTTCTCCTTGGTGAGCCTGGCTAGAGGTTTTTCAATTTTGTTTACACAAAGAGCCAGCTCTTGATTTTATTGTGGGTTTTCCCCCACTTTGTTATTTCTATTTTATTCCTTTCCTCTCTGATCTTTATTATCTCCTTCTGCTAAATTTAGGTTTTGTTTGTTCTTCTTTGTATAATTCTTTTAGGTAGGTTGATTTATTGATTTGAAATTATTCTTGGTTTTGACAGAGACTTGTATCACTATAAAATTCCCCCTTGGAACTGCTTTTGCTACATCTGATAGATTTTGTATAGTTTTTTCATTGTCATTTTTCTCAAAGTATTTTTTAATTTCTTTTTTGATTTCATCATTGACCTTTTGGTTTTTTAGTACCATGTTGTTTAGCCTCAATGTAATTTTTTTCTCATTTCCTTTTCTGTGATTGATTTCTAGTTTCATGTCATTGTGGTCAGAAAAGATGCTTGACATAATTTGTATACTCAAATTTCTTGAGGTTTGTTTTGTGCACTTGTGTTCAATGTGTTCAATCCTAGAAAATGTTCCATGTGCACTTGAAAATGTGTGTATTCTGGTTTGGGGGGATGTAATGACCTGAATATATCAATTAAGTCTAACTATTCTGTTGTATCATTTAGGATCTCTGTTGCTTTATTGATTTTTCTGCCTAGAAGATCTGTCCATTGATGTTAGTGGGGTGATAAATTCTCCTGTTATGATTGTATTCTTGTCAATTTCTCTCTTCATGTCTGTTAGTATTTGTTTTGTATATTTGGGTACTCCTAGAGTAGGTGTATATAAGTTGAAAAGTGTAAAATCCTCTTCTTGTATTGGTCCTTTTCTCATTATATAGCATCCTTCTTTATCTTTGTTTTAAAGTTTATTTTGTCACATATGAGTCATTTTATGTGATTGTGACTCCTGCTTCCTTGTCATTTCTGTTTGCATGAAATATCTTTTCCCATCTACTCACTTTCAATATATGGGTGTCCTTTGCCCTAAAACTGGTATCTTCTTATATATTTTATTTTATTTTTGTTGGAGTATAGTGTCTTTAAAATATTGTGTTAATTTCTTCTGTACAACAAAGTGAATCAGCTGTGTGTATACATATATCCCTTCCTTCCTGGACCTTCCTCCCAACCCCCATCCCATTCATCTAGGTCATCACAGAGCACTGAGCTGAGCTTCCTGTGTTATACAGCAGGTTTCTACTTGCTATTTCACACAGAGTTGAGCACTTGAAAAGAATGTGTATTCCAGTGTATATATGTCAATCCTAATCTCCCAATTCATTCCACCCTCCCTCCCCCCCATTTCCACCCATCCATTCTCTACATCTGGGTCTCTATTTCTTCCCTGCTTGTCAGTTCATCTGTACCATTCTTCTAGATTCCACATACATACTTTAATATACAATTATTGTTTTTCCTTTTTTATGACCTAATTTTTATAGGAGTATAGTTGCTTTAAAATGTTGTGATAGTTTCTATTGAACAGCAAAATCAATCGGCCATACATATACCTAAATCTCCTCCCTTTTGGATTTCCTTCCCATTTAGGACACAGTGCACCACACTGTGCATTAAGTAGAGTTCCCTGTGCTATATGGTATGTTCCCATAAGCTGTCTATTTTATACAGAGTATCAATAGTGTCTATGTGTCAATCCAATCTCCCAAATCCTCCCACTTTCCCCCTTGATATGCATACATTTGTTCTCTGCATCTGTGTCTCTATTTCCACTTTGCAAATAAGGTCCTCTATACATTTTTCCAGATTCTACATATCTGTGTTAATATATGATATTATTTTTCTGACTTATTTCACTCTTGTATGACACTCTCTAAATCCATCCATATTTCTGAAAATGACCCAATTTCATTCCCTTTCACTGCTGAGTAATTTTCCATTGTATGTATATACCACATCTTCTTTACACATTCATCTGTTGATAGACTTTTAGGTTGTTTCCATGTCCTGGCTATTGTAACTAGTGTTGCAAAGAACTGTGGGGTACATGTGTCTTTTTGTTTGTTTTTCTTTTTAATATTTATTTATTTCACTATGGTGGGTCTTAAATATGGCATGCTGGATTATCATTTCTGCATGTGATATCTCCATTGTGGCATGCAGGATCATTTTACTTGAGGCATGCAGGATGTTTTTTAGTTCTGGCATGTAGGCTTTTAGTTGAGACACACTGGATAGTATTCACTGGCCAGGCATAGTACCTGGGCCCCCTGCATTGGGAGGGTGAATTGTTAACCACTGGACCACCAGGGATGTCCCTGTCTTTTTAAATTATGGCTATCTCACTGTACATGCCCAGTAGTGAAATTGCCAGGTCATATGGTAGTTCTATTTTTAGTATTTTAAAGGAATCTGCATAGTGTTCTCTAAAGTGTCTGTATCAATTTACATTCCCACCAACAGTGCAAGAGGGTTTCCTTTTCTCCACACCTTCTCCAGCATTTATTGTTTGTAGATATTTTGATGATGGCCATTTTGACTGGTGTGAGGTAATATCTCATTGCAATTTTGATCTTCATTTCTCTGGTAATTAGTGTTGTTGAGTATATTTCCATCAGTTTTTAGGCCATGTGTATGTCTTTCCACGCGTTTTTAGGGCATGTTTATGTCTATTTAGGTCTTCCACCCATTTTTTGATTGGGTTGTTTGTTGTTTTGATATTGAGCTTCATGAGCTCTTTGTATATTTTGAAGATTAATCCTTTGACAGTTGTTTCATTTGCAAATATTTTCTCCCATTCTGAAGGTTGTATTTTCTTCTTGTTTATGGTTTCCTTTGCTGTGCAAAAGTTTTTAAGTTTCATTAGGTCTTTTTTGTTTATTTTTGTTTTTATATTCATTACTCTACGAGGTGGGTCAAAAAAGACATTGATGTGATTTTTGTCAAAGAATGTTCTTCCTATGTTTTCATCTTTTAAGGGTTTTATAGTGTCCAGTTTACATTTAGGTCTTTAATCTACTTTGAGTTTATTTTTTGTATGGTGTTAGGGAGTGTTCTAATTCTATTCTTTTAAATGTAGCTGTCCAGTTTTCCTAGCACCTCTTATTGAAGAGACTGTCTTTTCGCCATTGTGTATTCTGTCCTCTTTTGTCATAGATTAGGTGACCATAGATGCATGGGATTATTTCTGGGCATTTTTTCTAGTTCCATCGATCTATATTTCTGTTTTTGTGCCAGTACCCTACTGTCTTGATTACTGTAGCTTGGCTGAGGTCAGGAAGTCTGATTCTTCCAGCTCCATTTTTCTTTCTCAAGATTTCTTTGGCTATTTGGAGTCTTTTTTGTTTCCATATAAATTTTGAGACATTTTGTCCTAGTTCTGTGAAAAACGGCATTGGTAATTTGATAGGGATTGCATTGAATGTGTAGACTACTTTGATTTGTACAGTCATTTTAACAATATTAATTATTCTAATCCAAGAACATGGTATATCTCTCCACCTGTGTCATCTGTGATTTGCTTCATCAGTATCTTATACTTTTCTGAGGACAGGTCTTTTACCTCTTTTGGTAGGTTTATTCCTAGTTATTTTATTCTTTTTATTGCAATGGTGAATGAGAGTGTTTCCTTAATTTCTCTTTCTAGTCTTTCATTATTCGTGTATAGGAATGTAAAAGATTTCTGTGCATTAATTATGTATCCTGCAACTTTACCAGATTCATTGATTAGCTCTAGTAGTTTTCTGGTAGCATCTTTAGGATTCTTTATGTATAGTGTCGTGTCATCTGCAGTGACAGCTTTACTTCCTCTTTTCCAAATTGGATTCCTATATTACTTTTTCTTCTTTGATTTCTGTGTCTAGAACTTCCAAACTATGTTGAATAAGAGTGGTGAGAGTGGGCAACCTCATCGTGTTCCTGATTTTAGAGGAAATGCTTTCAGTTTTTCACAACTGAGAATAAGATTTTCTGTGTGTTTATCATATATGGACTTTATTATGTTGATGTAGAGTACCTCTATGCCCACTTCCTAGAGAGTTTTATCATGAATGGGTTTTGAATTTTGTCAAAAGCTTTTTCTGTGTATGTTTAGAGGATCATATGGTTTTTATTCTTCAGTTTGTTAATATGGTGTATCAGATTGATTTATTTACATATATTGAAGAATCCTTATATAGCTGATCATGGTGTATGATCCTTATAAAGTGTTAAATTTGTTTTGCTTCTACTTTGTTGAAGATTTTTGCATCTATGTTTGTCGGAGATATTGGCTGGTAATTTCCTTTCTTTCTATCTATCTTTCTTTCTTTCTTTCTCTCTCTCTCTGTTATATCTTATTCTATTTTGTGATATCTTTGTCTTATTTTGGTAGCAGGCTGATGGTGACCTTGTGGAAGGAGTTTGGGAGTGTTCCTCCTTCTGCAATATTTTGGAAGAGTTTGAGGATAGGTGTTAGCATTTTCGATTTCATTACTTATGATTGGTCTCTTTCAATTTCTCCCTGGTTCAGTCTTTGAAGGTTTTACCTTTCTAAGAATTTATCCATTTCTTCCAGGTTGTCCATTTTATTGACATATTGTTGCTTGTTGTTGACATATTGTGTCTTATGATCTGTTGTATTTCTGATATGTCAGTTGTAATTTCTACTTTTTTATTTCTAATTTTATTGATTCAAGTCTTCTCCTTCTTTTCTTGATAAGTCTGGCTAGAGGTTTCTTTATCTTCTCAAAGAAGCAGTTTTTAGTTTTATTGACCTTTGATATTGTTTTCTTTGTTTCTATTTTAGTGATTTCTGCTCTGACTTTTATGAGTTCTTTCTTTCTGCTAACTTTGGGTTTTGTTCGTTTGTTTTTTCTCTTTTTGCTTTATGTGTAAGGTTATATTGTTTATTTGAGATTTTTCTTGTTTCTTGAGTTGCTATAAACTTCCCTCTTAGAACTGCTTTTGCTGCGTCCCTTAGGTTTTGGGTCATAATGTTTCCATTGTCATTGTGCCTATGTATTTTTTTTTCTTTAATTCTTCAGTGATCTCTTGGTTATTTAGTAGTGTATTTCATAGTCTACATGTGTTTATCATTTTTACAGTTCTTTTGTTTTTTATGTAATTGATTTCTAACCATAGCGTTATGGTTGAAAACAATGCTTGATACGACTTCAATTTTCTTAAATTTACTGAGGCTTGATTTGTGACCCAAGATGTGATCTATCCTGGAGAAGATTCCATGGACTCTTGAGAAAAAAAGTGTATTCTACTGTTTCAGGGGGAATTCTTATAAATATCAATTAATTGTATCTGGTCTATTGTGTCATTTAAAACTTGTGTTTTTCTGTTTATTTTCTGTCCATTGGTGTAAGTGGAGCATTAAAGTCTCCCACTATTATTGTGTTACTGTTAATTTCCCCTTTTACAGCTGTTAAATTGCCTTATGTAATGAGTTGCTCCTAGGTTAGGGAGCATAAATATTTAAACTGTTATATCTTCTTGGATCAATCCTGATCATTATGTAGTATCCTTCCTTGCCTCTTGCAACAGTGATTATTTCAAAGCGCATTTTATTTGATATGAGTATTGCTACTCCAGCTTTCGTTTGATTCCCTTTCGGAGGAATATCTTTTTCCATCCCCTCACTTTCAGTCTGTATGTGTCCATAGGTCTGAAGTGGGTCTCTTGTGGACAGCATATATATGGGTCTAGTGTTTGTATCCATTCAGACATTTGGTGTCTTTTGGTTGGAGCATTTAATCCATTTACAGTTAAGGTAATTATCAATATGTATGTTCCTACTGTCAATTTCTTAATTGTTTAGGATTTGTTTTGGTAGGTCACTTTCTTCTATTATGTTTCTTGCCTAGAGAAGTTCCTTTAGCATTTGTTGTAAAGCTGGTTTGGTGATGTTGAATTCTCTTAGATTTTGCTTTTCTGTAAAGATTTCAATTTCTCCATCAAATCTGAATGAGACACTTGCTGTGTAGAGTAATCTTGGTTGTAGGTGTTTCCCTCTTATCACTTGAAGTATATCATGCCACTCCTTTCTGTCCTGCAAAGTTTCTGCTGAAAAGTCATCTGATAATCTTATGGGGATTCCCTCATATGTTATTTTTTTTCCCTTGTTGCTTTTGATATTTTTTCTTTGAAATTAATTTTTGTCAGTTTAATATGTGTCTTGGCTTGTTTCCCCTTATGTTTATTCTGTGTGGGACTCTCTGTGGACTTGGGTGGCTATTTCCTTTTCTATGTTAGAGAAGTTTTTTACTCTAATCTGTTAAAATATTTTCTCAGACCCTTTCTCTTTTTCTTCTGGGACCCCTATAATTTGCATGCTGGTGCATTCAGTGTTGTCCCAGAAATCTCTAAGACTGTCCTCATTTTTTTTTCATTCTTTTTTCTTTTTTCTGTTACTTGGTAGTTGTCTCCACCATTCTATCTTCCAGCTCACTTATTCATTCTCCTGCCTCAGTTATTCCACTACTGTTTCCTTTTAGTGTATTTTTCATTTTGGTTATTGTGTTGTTCATCACTGTTTGCTTGTTCTTTGAGGTCCTTGTTAAACATTTCTTGTATATTTTTGTGCATGCTTCAATTCTATTTATGAGATTTTGGATCATCTTTACTATCAGTACTCTGAGTTCTATTTCAGGTAGGGTGCCTATTTCCTCTTCATTTATTTGGTCTTGTAGATTTTTACCTTTCTCCTTCATCTGTACCATATTATTTTTATCTCATTTTTTTTTGATGAGTGTGGCTGTGTTTCTGTCTTGCTTGTTATTTGGCCTGAGGCATCTGGCTTGGAGTTTGCAGGCAGTTGTGTGGAGCTGGGTCTTTGTGTTGAGATGAGAACCTCTGGGAGAGCTCACACCAATTAATATTCCCTGGGACCTGAGGTTCTTTGTTAGTCCAGCAGTTCAGACTCACTGTTCCCACCACAGGAGCTCAGAAGTAATGCAAAGCATGGGAACCAAGACCCCGTAGGCCACTCAACATGGCAAGAAAAAAAGGAAAAAAACAGAAAAGAGCAGAACAATAACAAAGAGTAAAATATTAGAAAAATAAATTAAGAAATATATTAGAAGAGTGAAAATAAAAACACAACAACAATGCAAACAAGAACCACAACAGTAAAAATAATTAACAATAAAAATAAAATAAACACCGGAAAGAAAGAAATAAAAGTAAAAGATAATTAAAAAAAGAAAAGTCCAGAAGATGCCTTGTTGAGCGGATGTGAAACACAGGCACTCACAGCTGGAAAATGCCTTAGTAGTGGTGGTGGGGTGGGTTAGGCCCAGGGACCATTCAGTCAGGACTTAGACCTAGGACTCAGGCTTAGGGCTAATGAAGACACAAAAGGGCTTAATGGGGGCAGGGGGTGCTTAGGCTCAGCATCCACACAGCTGTAAAAGTTCTTAGTGGGGAGGGTACTTAGGCCCAGGATGCATGTATGGGAAAAGGCCTTGGCTGGGGAGGTGGGGTTCAGGCCCTTGTCCTGCATGGCCAGGGGGAGTTCTGGCCCAGGACCACAGCATGCTCACCAAAGCCTAAGGGGTCAGGGGAGACACTGCCTGCTTTCTCTTTTGATCCCCCAAAGGTCCCTCTCCATCCCCACCAATCCCCACACTGTGAGTGGGCCCCTCATTGTGTGAGAACCTCTCCCTACCCCCAGCCACCCCAAAGGGGCCCTGGGCCCATCCCACCCCCACTTTTCTTCCTCCACTCCTTCCCCACCATGTCCTACCTGGTCACTCAGTGATTCCTTCCATCCCCTTAGGTGTCCAAGGTCCCCCAGCAGAGCTTAGTAGATGCCCTACTTATGAGAAGACACAAACTCTGAATCCTCCTACTTCACCATCTTGACTCTGCCCCCTAGTCTATTGACATTTAAGTCAATTACTGGTAGATATGTATTTATTGATATTTAAACCTTTTTTCCATTTGATTCTGTTTTTTCTTGTTACTTTCTTTTTCTTTTTCTTTATGTGGCTTAATGATTTCCTTTCACTTTATGCTTTTGTTCTTTTCCTTTTGTTTATTTGTGAATGTATTGTATGTTTCTAATTTGTGTTCATCCTAGTTTTCAAATATGTGAACAACTTTCTATATCTACTTGCTTTAGACTGATAGTAACATAGGGTCAAACACATTCTTAAAAGAATCTACATTTTCGTACCCTCCTCCCCCACATTTTATGACTCTGATACCCTCTTTTACACCTTCATGTTTATCCTTTTGTTATTTCTTCTCGTTTTCATTACTTTCACAAAAGGATTTTTGTTTTCTTTTTAATCTGTATACTAGCACATTTATACTAGCATATTTAAGTGATTTATTTTACCATTTGCAATTTCTTCTTTCTATAGCTTATGCTTCTTTCCTATTAGAGAAGACTTTTCAATATTTTCTTTAGGATAGGTTTATTATTGCTGCATTCATTTAGTTCTTCCTTGTCTGAGAAATTCTTTATCTCTCCTTCTATTCCAAATGATAATCTTGTTGGGTGGAGTATTCTAAGTTGCAGAATTTTGCCATTCAATATTTTGAATGTACTTTGCCACTCCCTTCTGCCCTACAGCATTTCTCTATAGAAATCAGTTGATAGCCTATGGGAGTTTCCTTGTAATTAACACTTTTTTCTTTGTTGCCTTTAGAATCCTGTCTTTAAATTTTGCCATTTTGATCACAATATGTCTTGGTGTCGATCTGTTTAGGTTCATCTTGTTTGGGACAATCTGTTCTTCCTGTATCTGGATATATGTTTCCTTCTTTAGGTTTTGGAATTTTTCAGCCATAATTTTTTCAAATACATTTTTCATCCCATTTTCTCTCTCTTCTTCTGGTATCCCTTTTATGTGTAGATTGGTTTTTTATATTGATTTCTTATATTGCTTTCCCATAGGTCTGTTATATTGCTTTCTTTTTTTTTTAATTTGGCTTTCTGTCTGCTATTTTGATTGGGTAATTTCCAATATTCTATCTTCCAGATCACTTATTTGATCTTCTGCATTATTTATTCTGCTATTCATTTCCTTTAGCTCAGCTTTTCTCTTGGTAAATGAATTTTCTATTTTTTTCTTGGCTCCTCCTTATAGTTCCTAGTTCCTTTTCACAGTAATCTGCATTTCCACTAATAGCCATTCTCAATTCTTTCAGGATTTTCATTATCTCCTTTTTGAATTCACTTTCTATTAGACTGAAGAGGTCTGTTGCATTATTTGTTCTTTCAGGCGACTTCTCTTGGTCTTTTAACTAGGAGTGGTTTACTTATATTTCTCTTACTTATATTTCTCTTACTCTGAGTTTAGGAGAAACACTTATTTACTGTGGACTTGTAAGTCTATTATTATGTGGTAACATACTTGTGTAGCTTGTGTGGGTTTAATATTTTGGCACAAGGGCTGCTTTTAGGATGCTCACTGCCTCTTTCCTCATTGTGTCCTGTCCATTATCCCTTTGATAAGAGATGTGAAGATGTGTCAGCTGGTGTCCGCTCCCAGAACTCTGTGTGACAGTAGTCATTGGTGCGCACTCCCAAATCTCTCAGCAGCAGTAACATATATGCACTCACAGCTTGTGATTGTGGAGGTAGGTAGAGCTTGCTCCTGGATCTCTTAGCAGTGGCAGCAGCCCATGCCCACTCCCAGATTCATGTAGGCAGTGTCCTGTCACCTGAGCATGCACAGGAGAAAGTTGCTCCTATGGAAGTCTCACCCCTGGCAGTCTCTCCCCTCCCACAATGACACCTCATCTTTATGGCAGACCCAGGCTTCTTCCACATACAACCTCTGTTGAGGCCACACTACACTTCAGCCCCTTCAGGCTGTCTCCACACAGCCAACCTCAGTCCTCTCTCCAGGTCTGACATTTGAAGCCTGAGCTTCAGCATCCAGCCCCCCCCCTGCACCAGTGGATGTGTTTCTCAGGCTGTGGGGAACAGTGTGGTGGCATTGAACATCTGTGCAAGTCTCTTTCCATTTTACCTTCTGCAAACTGGTTGCTGCACTCTCATCTGTGACTCTGAAGCTTCTCCTCTGTCCTGGCTGCTCTCCCCAGTGAGGGGACTTTCTAGGATGAGGCAATGTTTCCTCTTTCACAGTTCCCTTCCAGTGGTGCAGGTACAATCCCAATTCATTTCTCTCTGTTTTGTTGTTGTTTTCTTCTTTTGTCCTACCCAGTTATGTGGAGATTTTCTTGCCTTTTCAGAAGTCTGAGGTTTTCTGCCAGTGTTCAGTAGATGTTTTGTGCACATCATTGCACATGTATATGTATTTTTGATAGAATTCTTTTAAATTGTTTATATCTCTTTTCTTATATTACCCACCTGTTCTTGCATGTTGTCCACTTTTTCTATTAGAGTCCCTAGCATATTAATAACACTTGTTTTAAATTCATTCCCTGATAATACCACATCTCTGACATAGCTGTATCTAGTTCAACTTACTTAGTCTCTTCAAATTGCACCTTTTTTGTCTTTTAGTACGCTTTGTAGATTTTTTGGTTGGAAGCCAGACATAATGTGTTGGGTAAAGGCAACTGAGGTAAATTAGGTCTTTAGTATGAGGTTTTATATTTTTCTGGCTAGTGGATAGACTGTGTTTTCTGTGCTATAGGTAATAAAGGTAATAATTTTCTCTGGTGTTCTTGTTTTAGTCTCCCTGTTGTCTATGGGTTTCCCAATAGATTTTTTTTAAAAAAAAGAAGGTTTGTGACATGCGATTCTTTTAGTTGTATGCACATACATAGGAACCCTATAGATGTAGAAGTAAGGGGTGTGGAGAGGGGAAACCTTAAATAGTCTTCAGTTACTAAATAGGTCTAAATCTTTTAGTGAGCCTGTTTTCCTGGGCTGTTACCTTCAGAAATAATCTTCAGTTATCCCTCACCTTGCTTGTTTGACACAGGAAGCCTAAAGCGGTCTGGAACTGGGTATTTTCTTTCCAATACCCTATCTAGGCCCTTGTATAATAAAATCCCAATAAGTTAGTCTATGATAAATTTTTAGGGATAAATATTGTGAGATCAGAATTCTCTGGGAGTTTTTCAAAATGGCTACTTTTCTCCACTCCCTGTCAGAATATAAGGTGATTTTTCACATATCTTTATATAAGCATCTCTTTTCAAGAAATGACCTTCATCAAAAGACCCCTTACATCTTGTCAGCTTAAGCAAGGCTACATTGTAACTAAATTTCTAAACCTGGATCCCCCGTGCTCTATTCATCTCCAGCCCTATCACACATTTCAAATCTTTGGTCACACAATACCTTGTCGTACATGTTGGTACTTATAAATCAAAGAAGTAGAAATGAAGAATAAGTAATTACCAGAAGACTAGATCTTTTCATCAGCTTTCCATTCAGTGATCTCAAAACAAACTGTGTGAACAAGTTAACATCTAGAGAAATATCAAAAGAAGTCAATAAGTCTGCATGCAATGGGAGATGGTGGGAACTCTGACCCGTACCTAAAAGATTAACTGAGAATACTTCCATTTTTCTCCTTTTCCCTGCTAAAAACTTTCATGGCTGAGCAGAATCCTCAAAATTGATTTCAGGACACAAGTCTGCCTTCTCATAAGATTGACAGCTTTCTGATTAAAGTAATTTTTCTGTTCTCACCAGCACTTGCCTCTTGAGTATTGACTTTCAAGCAGTAAGCAATTGGACCTGAGTTCAGTAACAGATTTTGGTGTGAAATATGAGGCTGACTCCTCTGACCTTCTCAAAATAAGGTCACTGGCCAGAGCAACATGCCAGTACAGCCATGATAAACAAGTTTCTCATGGCTAGCTGGCCTTGGAAGGGAATTTGTGGTGACATCGCAACAGATGCTGAAACCAATTTTTTCAAGGACGCTTCCCAACTCTTCCCTGTGCAATACCGGCTGCCATTTTGCTTTTCATTGGTGGAAATGTAAATGTGTACCTTTGCTGAGCTGACAAACTCTATACCCAGGAACTCCACCAGAGCATGTGCACTGGATAAAAACCATCTGTTTGTGTTCTGTGGCTGCTTGCTGGGCTTTAAACCTGGTGAGCATTGAGAGTCAAATTGGGATGGTATTATTTAAGTGAGACTCTGAACTATTTTCTCCCTGGGCTTGCAGAGAATTTGTGTTGGAGATTAGTCTGTTTTGTGAATTTTTGTTTCATATCAGACATTTTTGTCTTTTGAAATGGGAAAGTTTGTGGGCTATGACTAAGAAAAAGATGATATTTTATTGTAACACTGTGTATCCACAATATTTGTCATCCCACAGGGAAAAAAATTGAAGATGAAATTCTTGAAATTCCAAAACTTATGGGTGGGGGGAGATATGCAATTAGAAAAGTCTTCCTTGGTGGGGAGAGAAGATCAAGATTGCAGAGTAGTAGGATGTGGAGCTCACCTTCTAGCCACAGGCACATCCAAAATACAGTACATGTGGAACAACTCTCACAGAACATATAATGAATGCTGGCAGAAGATCTCAGACCTCCAAAAGAGCAAGAAAATCTCCATCACTGTGTAGGACAAAGAGAGAAAGGAATCAGAATGGGGCCAGCACCCCTGAGAGGGAGCTGTGAAAGAGGAAAGAATTCCACACATGAGGAAATCCCCTCAATGGTGGGGAAATCATCTAGGACAGAGACGAAGATTTGGAGTCTCTGAGGAGAATGCAGCAAGAGTTTTGTGGAGAGCATAGCAGAGAGAGACCTTCACAAAGGGTCAGGGTCAACTAGCACCACCCAACATGAGATGCTCATACATTGAGGTAGCTAGGTAGCTGGGAGCTGGGAGCTGAGGCTTAAGCTTTGGCAGTCAGACCCTGGGGAGAGAACAAGGGTTTGCTGCTCAAAGACAGCCTGAGGGGCTAAGGTGTGGTGCACCACAACCAAGGGAGTCCAGGAAGCAGCCTGGACCCATCAGATAGCCAAGGTGCCATTGTTGGGAAGCAGGCACAATAAGCAGGTTAGGCCCACCATAAAATCTTCTTTCTCTGTGCACTTTCAGGAGGCTTGGCACCACCTACATGAACTACATGATGGCCACCACAGCCATCTCAGTCTCCAGAGGTGGGTGCAGACTACTGCCACCACCTAGGGTCTTGTGAGCATGTGCAGGTTGCTACCTGGACCTTCCTGGGAGCATGTGCAGCCCGCCAATGCCAAGGGTGCTGTGACTCTGTGCCAACAAGTGGCCCTGCCTGCTTGAGAGCATGCACACTGGCTGTGCACATGCACACACTGTATCAGGTGGATAATGGCCAGCACAAACCAAAAACAGCCCTCACACAGAAAATATATTAAACCCACACAGCTATGCAGGGACAATACTGAATACAAATAACCCTCAAAGACTACAGTAGACACTTACTTCTCCTAAACTCACACAGTAAGAGAAATATAAGCAAGATTAAGAAGCAGAGGAACCACACTCAGTTAAAGGACCAAGAGAATTCCCCCGAAGGAAAAAACAAGGACACAGCCATCTTCAATCTAACAGACACCAAGTTCAAAAAGGACGTAATAAAAATACTGAAGGAATTAAGAAAGGCTATCTACAGAAATGCAGATTATTGTCAAAATGAACCAAAACTGTAAGGAGGAAGGAGCCAAGAAAACTTGGAAAATATATTTGCAGAGACAAAGGTTGAGATAAAGGCAATGAATAGCAGAATAAATAATGCAGAAGAAAAAATAAGTGACATGGAAGATAGAAAAAAGTTGAAATTACCCAATCAAAACAGCAGACAGAAAGCCAAATAAAAAAATGAAAGTAATATGAGACATATGGGATAAATACAATGGGTCAATTTATTCTTAAAGGGATTCCAGAAGGAGAAGAAAGAGAGAAGAAGATTGAAAATGTATTTGAAGACATTATGATGGAAGATTTCCCAAACCTAAAGAAGAAACACATATCCAGATACAGAAAGCACAGAGGTTCTTAAATAAGATGAACCCAAACAGACATACAGCAAGACATATTATAATCAAAAGCAAAAGTTAAAGATAAAGAGAGGATGCTGAAGGCAGCAAGAGCAAAACAAAGAGATAATTACAAGGGAAATCCCATGAGCTATCAACAGATTTATATACAGAAAAGTTTTAGGCCAGAAGGGAGTGGCACAATATATTCAGTCGTGTAAGAAAAAATCTGCAAACTAGAACACTCCACACAGCAAGATTATTAGAGTAGGAGGAGAACTTCTCAGACAAGCAAAGACTAAAAGAATACAGCAATGTTAAACTTATCCTAAAAGAAATTTTGAAAAGTCATTCTAAACAGAAAATAAGCAAGAAGATATAGGATTGAGGAAATCAGAATTGGAAAGCAAATTATATAAATTAGCCAATTTACAGACCAAATAGAAAAAAAAATTGTGAAAGCAAATAGAAAGAGCAATAGGATAAACATGAATGTAAAAAGAGACATCAAAATTATAAAAGATGGGGAAAGAGAGTAAGAAAAGGCAGACTTTTTTTCCCTTTTTACAGAATGTTTTTGGGTCTATATGACTATCAGTCTAAGCAAGCACATACAGGAAGGTGTTAACATACTTGAAAAACAGGGCAACTGCAAATCAAAATTATACAATATAGCCACAAAAATAAAAAAGAAGAAAACACAAGCATAAAATAAATGGAAATCATCAAACCACACAAAGAAAAAAAAATGGAATAAAGAAGAAATAAAGAATCAAGTGGAAACAGGTTTTAAAATGGCAATACACATGTATCAATAATTAACTTAAATGTCAATGGACTTATTGCAACAATAAAAAAACTTAGAGTGAGAGACTGGATAAAAAAACCCAAGAGCCTACAATATGCCGTCTACAAGAGACCCACCTTAGGGCAAAAGACACATATAGGATGAAAGTGAGGGGATGAAAAAGATATTTCTGGCAAAGTAAAATGACAAAAAAGCAATACTCTTATGGGGCCAACTAGACCTTAAAGTAAAGCTTATAAAGAAAGATAAAGAAGGACACTGTATAAAGGTAAAAGTGTCTTCCTTGAACACAAAGGCATGAAACTAGAAGTGAACCACAGAAAAATACATGAGAAAAAAATGACTACAGGGAGACTAAACAACATGCTACTAAAAAACCAATAGGTCAATGAGGAACTCAAAAAGGAAACTTAAAAATAACGTGACACAATGACAATGAAAACACAACCATACAAAATCTATGGGATGCTGCAAAATTGGTTCTTAGACAGAAGTTCATAGTGATACAGTCCTTCATCAAAAAGCAGGAAAAATATGTAGTAAACAACCTAACATACCACCTAAATGACTTAGAAAAAGAACAATAAACAAAACCAAAAACAGCAGAAAGAAGGATGTAATAAAGATCAGAGAGGAAGTAATAAAGATCAGGGAGGAAGTAAACAAAATACAGATTAAAAAAATAGAAAAAAATCAATAAAACTAAGACTTGTTTCATTGAAAGGTAAACAAAATAGAAAAACCTCTAGCCAGGCTCACCAAGAAGAAAAGAAGGAGAATGCAAATAAACAAAATAAGAAGTGAAAAAGGAGAAATCTCAACTGATACCACAGGCATAGAGAAAACCATAAGAAACTACTATGAACAGCTATATGCCAACAAATTTTACAACCTAGAAGAAATGGACAACTTTCTAGAAACATACAGCTCAACAATATAGAATCAAGAAGAAATAGATGATATGAACAGACTGATCACTAGAAGTGAAATAAAATCTGAAATAAAAAACAAACAAGAAGGCTTCCCTGGTGGTGTAGTGGTTGAGAGTCCGCCTGCCCATGCAGGGGATGCAAGTTCATGCCCCAGTCCAGTAAGATCCCACATGCCATCGAGCGGCTGGGTCCATGAGCCATGGTCGCTGAGCCTGCACATCTGGAGCCTGTGCTCCACAAAGGGAGAGACCACAACAATGAGAGACCCGTGTACCGCAAAAAAAAAAAAAAAC
>NW_020172680.1:100001-119550 GCF_003031525.2 Neophocaena asiaeorientalis asiaeorientalis
GGAGAGGCCACGACAGTGAGATGCCCGTGTACCGCAAAAAAAAAAAAAAAACCAAGAAACAAACATACAATTCCCTACCAACAGAACTCCAGGACCAGATGGCTTCACAGGGGAATTCTACCCAACATACAAAGAACTTATACTGATTCTTTTCAAGCTTTTCTAAAAGATTGAAGAGGTGGGAACACTCCCAAAGACGTTCTATGAAGCCACCACCATCCTGATACCAAAACCAAAGACACTACCAAAAAAGAAAATTACAGGCCAACACTTTTGATCAATATATATGCAAAAGTTCTCAATAAAATACTAGCAAACCAAATTTAAAAAAACATGAAAAAGATCATACAGCACAATGAAGTGAGATTGATCCCAAGTTCACAAGAATGGTACAACGTTAACACATAAATCAATGTGCAAATCACTACATTTACAAAAGAAAAGAACCACATGATCAACTCAGTAGATGCAGAAAAAGCATTTGAAAAAATTCAATATCCATTCATGAAAAAACTCTTACAAATGTGGGTATAGAGGGAACATATCTCAAGACAATAAAAGCTATTTTTGAAAACTTCACAGCAAATATAATACTCAACATTGAAAGCTAGAAGCCTTACTAATAAAAACTGGAAAAAAGACAAGGATGTCCACGCACATCACTTCTAAGCAACATAGTATTGAAGGTCTTACCCACTGCAATTAGACAAGAAAAAGAAATGAAAAATATCAAAATTCGAAGGGAAGAGGTAAAATTGACACTCTATGTATATGACAGGATACTATATATAGAAAACACTAAAAACTCTACAAAAATCTACCAGATCTAATAAATGAATTCAGCAAAGTAACAAGATCCAACATTAACTTTCAAAAATCGGTTGCATTTCTTTACAATAAAAATGATCAATGGAACAGGATAAAAAGCCCAGAGATAAACCCACACACATATGGTCATCTTATCTTTGATAAAGGAGACAGGAATGTACAGTGGAGAAAGAACAGCCTCTTCAATAAGTGAAGCTTGGAAAACTGGACAGGTACATATAAAAGTATGAGATTAGATCACTCCCTAACAGCATACACAAAAATAAGCTCAAAATGGATTAAAGACCTAAATGTAAGGCCAGAAACTATCAAACTCTTAGAGGAAAACATTTCTCCAGAGAAGATATACAGATGACCAACAAACGCATGAAAGAATGCTCAACATCACTAATCATTAGACAAATGCAAATCAAAACTACAATGAGGGAGGAGCTTCAAGATAGCAGAAGAGTAAGACGTGGAGATCACCTTCCTCCCCACTGATACATCAGGAATACATCTACATGTGGAACTTCTCCAACAGAACACCTACTGAATGCTGGCAGAAGAACTCAGACCTTCCAAAAGACAAGATACTCCCCACGTACCTGGGTAGGACAGAAGAAAAAAGGAAAAACAGGGACAAAGAATAGGGACGGGACCTGCACCAGTGAGAGGGAGCTGTGAAGGAGGAAACTTTTCGACACATTAGAAGCCCCTTAACGGGCGGAGACAGTGGGTGTTGGAGGAGGGGAAGCTTCAGAGCCTTGGAGGAGAGCGCAGCCACAGGGGTGCAGAGGGCAAAGTAGAAAGATTCCCGCACAGAGGATCAGTGCTGTCCAGCACTCACCAGCCCGAGAGGCTTGTCTGCTCACCCGCCGGGGCTGTCAGGGCTGGGAGCTGAGGCTTGGGCTTTCGTCGGATCCCAGGTGGAGGACTGGGGTTGGAGGCCTGAACACAGCCTGCAGGGGTTAGTGCACCATGGCTAGCCGGGATGGAGTCTGGGGAAAAGTTTGGACCTGCCGATGAGGCAAGAGACTTTTTCTTCCCTCTTTGTTTCCTGGTGTGAGAGGGGATTAAGAATGCTGCTTAAAGGAGCTCCAGAGACGAGCATGAGCTGCAGCTAACAATGCGGACCCCAGAGATGGGCATGAGACGCTAAGGCTGCTGCTGCCACCACCAAGAAGCCTGTGTGCGAACAAAAGTCACTATCCACAGCTCCCCTCCCAGAGCCTGTGCCTTCCGCCACTGCCAGGGTCCCAGGATGAAGGGACGACTTCCCTGGGAGAACTCACGGCACGCCTCAGGCTGGTGAAACGTCACACTGACCTCTGCCGCCGCAGACGGACCCCGCATCTGCACCCCTCCCTCCCCACGGCCTGAGTGAGTCAGAGTTCCCGAAGCAGCTGCTCCTTTAACCCTGTCCTGTCTCAGCGAAGAACAGACGCCCACCAGTGACCTACATGGAGAGGCAGGGCCAAATCCAAAACTGAGCGCCGGAGGCTGTGTGAACAAAGAAGAGAAAGGGAAATCTCTCCCAGCAGCCTCAGAAGCAGTGGATTAAATCTCGACAATCAACACGATGTACCCTGCATCTGTGGACCACCTGAATACACAATAAATCATCCCAAAATTGCGGAGGTGGACTTTAGGAGCAAATATATAAATTTTATGCACTTTTTCTCTTTTTGTGAATGTGTATGTGTATGCTTCTGTGTGTGATTTTGTCTCCATAGCTTTGCTTTTAGCATTTGTGCTAGGGTTCTGTCCATCCGTTTGGGTTTTTTTTTTGTTGTTGTTTCTTTTGTTTACTTTAAAAATTTTTTAATTAAAATTCAATAAGTTTATTTTATTTTACTTTATTTTATCCTCTTTCTTTCTCTTTTATCTCCCTTTAATTCTGACCCATGTGGGTAAAGGCTCTTGGTGCTCCAGCCAGGAGTCAGCAGTGCATCTAAGGTGGGTGAGCAAACTTCAGGACACTGGTCCACAAGAGACCTCCAAGCTCCATGTAATATAAAATGGCAAAAATTTCCCAGAGATCTCCATCTCAATGCCAAGACCCAGCTTCACTCAATGATGAGCAAGCTACAGTGCTGGACACCCTATGCCAAACAACTAGCAAGAGATGAACACAGCCCCATCAATTAGCAGAGAGGCTGCTTGAAATCATAATAAGGCCACAAACACCCCAAAACACACCAAGAAACGTGGACCTGCCCACCAGAAATACAAGATCCAGCCTCATCCACCAGAACACAGGCACTAGTCCCCTCCAACAGGAAGCCTACACAACCCACTGAAACAACCTGAGCAACTGGGGACAGACACCAAAAACAACAGGAACTGTGAACCTGAAGCCTATGAAAATGAGACCCCAAACACAGTAAGTTAAGCAAAATGAGAAGACATAAACACACACAGCAGATGAAGCAGCCAGGTAAAAACCCACCAGACCTAAAAAATAAAGAGGATATAGGTAGTCTACCTGAAAGAGAATTCAGAATAATGATAGTAAAAATGATTCAAAATCTTGGAAATAGAATAGAGAAAATACAAGAAACGTTTCACAAGGACCTAGACGTACTAAAGAGCAAACAAACAATGATAAACAAAACAATAAATGAAATTAAAAATTCTCTAGAAAAAAAAAAAAATTCTCTAGAAGGGATCAATAGCAGAATAACTGAGCAGAGGAACGGATAAGTGACCTGGAAGATAAAATAGTGCAAATAACTACTGCAGAGTAGAATAAAGAAAAAAGAATGAAAAGAATTGAGGACAGTCTCAGAGACCTCTGGGACAACATTAAACACACCAACATTTGAATTATAGGGGTTCCAGAAGAAGAAGAGAAAAGGAAAGGAGATGAGAAATTATTGGAAGACATTATAGTTGAAAACTTCCCTAATATCAGAAAAGAAATAGTTAATCAAGTCCAGGAAGAACAGATGGTCCCATACAGGAAAAATCCAAGGAGAAACACGCCATAAATGGGGAAATCGACAGTAATACAATCATAGTAGGGGACTTTAACATCCCGTTCAGCAAAGGACAGATCATCCAAAATGAAAATAAATAAGGAAACACAAGCTTTAAATGATACATTAAACAAGATGCACTTAATTGATATTTATAGGACATTCCATCTAAAAACAAAGAATAAATATTCTTCTCAAGTGCTCATGGAACATTCTCAAAGATAGAACATATCTTGGGTCACAAATCAAGCTTTGATAAATTTAAGAAAATTGAAATTGTATTGAGTACTTTTCCGACCACAACACTATGAGACTAGATATCAATTACAAGAAAAGATCTGTAAAAAATAAAAACACATGGAAGCTAAACAATATACTACTTAATAACCAAGTGATCACTGAAGAAATCAAAGAAATAAAAAAATACTGAGGAACAAATGACAATGGAGACATGATGGCCAAAAACCTATGGGATCTGCAAAAGCAGTTCCAAGAGGAATGTTTATAGCAATAGAATCCTACCTTAAGAAAGAGGAAACATCTCTCAAATAAACAATCTAACATTGCACATAAAGCAATTAGAGAAAGAAGTACAAAACAACTCCAAATTTAGCAGAAGGATACAAATCAGGTCAGAAATAAATGAGAAAGAAATGAAGAAAATGATAGCAAATATCAATAAAACTAAAAGCTGGTTCTTTGAAAAGATAAACAAAATTGATAAACCATTAGTCAGACTCATAAAGAAAAAAAGGGAGAACACTCAAATCAACAGAATTAGAAATGGAAAAGGAGAAATAACAACTGACACGGCAGAAATACAAAGGATCATGAGAGATTACTACAAGCAACTATATGCCAATAACATGGACAACCTGGAAGAAATGGGCAAATTCTTAGAAATGCACATCCTTCCGAATCTGAACCAGAGAGAAATAAAAATATGAACAGGCCAATCACAAGCACTGAAATTGAAACAGTGATTAAAAATCTCCCAACAAACAACAGCCCAGGACCAGATAGCTTCACAGGTGAATTTTATCAAACATTTAGAGAAGAGCTAACACCTATGCTTCTCAAACTCTTCCAAAATATAAAAGAGAGAGGAGCACTCCCAAATTCATTCTACGAGGCCACCATTACCCTGATACCAAAACCAGACAAAGATGTCACAAAGAAAGAAAACTACAGGCCAATATCACTCATGAACATAGATGCAAAAATCCTCAACAAAATACTAGCAAACAGAATCCAACAGCACATTAAAAGGATCATACACCATGATCAAGTGGGATTTATTCCAGGAATGAAAAGATTCTTCAATATACACAAATGAATCAACATGATACACCATATTCACAAATTGAAGGAGAAAAACCATATGATCATCTCAATCGATGCAGAGGAAGTTTTTGACAACATTCAACACCCATTTATGATAAAAACCCTGCAGAAGGTAGGCATAGTGGGAACTTTCCTCAACATAATAAAGGCCATATATGACAAATCCACAGCCAACATCGTCCTCAATGGTGAAACACTGAAACCATTTCCACTAAGATCAGGAACAAGACAGGTTTGCCCACTCTCAGCATTATTATTCAACATAGTTTTGGAATTTTATCCACAGCAATCAGAGTAGAAAAAGAAATAAAAGGAATCCAAATTGGAAAAAAAGAAGTGCCCCATTCCGGGAAGATCTCACATGCCGTGGAGCGGCTGGGTCTGTGAGCCATGGCCACTGAGCCTGCACATCCGGAGCCTGTGCTCTGCAATGGGAGAGGCCACAACAGTGAGAGGTCCGCGTACGGCCAAAAAAATAAAATAAAATAAAATAAAATATCTAGGAATAATCGTACCTAAGGAGACAAAAGACCTGTAGGCAGAAAATTATTAGATACTGATGAAAGAAATTAAAGATGATAAAAATAGATGGAGAGATATACCATGTTCTTGGAAGGATCAATATTGTGAAAATGACTATACTACCCAAAGCAATCTACAGATTAAATGAAATCCCTCTCAAAATACCACTGGTATTTTTCACAGAACTAGAACAAAAATTTCAAAATTTGTATGGAAACACAAAAGACCCCGAACAGCAAAAGCAATCTTGAGAATGAAAAATGGAGCTGGAGGAATCAGGCTTCCTGACTTCAGACTATACTACAAAGGTACAGTAATCAAAAGAGTATGGTACATCCACAAAAACAGAAATATAGATCAATAGAACAGGATAGAAAGCCCAGAGATAAACCCATGCACACATTGTCACCTTATCTTTAATAAAGGAGGCAAGAATATGTAGTGGAGAAAAGACAGCCTCTTCAATAAGTGGTGCTGGGAAAACTGGACAGCTACATGGAAATTTTGAAATTAGAACACTCCCTAACACCATCCAAAAAAATAAACTCAAGATGGATTAATGACCTAAATGTAAGGCCAGACACTATCAAACTCTTAGAGGAAAACATAGGCAGAACACTCTATGACATAAATCACAGCAAGATCCTTTTTTCCTCACCTCCTAGAGAAATGAAAATAAAAACAAAAATAAACAAATGGGATCTAATGAAACTTCAAAGCTTTTGCACGGCAAAGGAAACCATAAACAAGATGAAAAAACAACACTCGGGATGGAAGAAAATATTTTCAAATGAAGCAACTGACAAAGGATTAATCTCCAACATTTTCAAGCAGCTCATGCAGCTCAGTATAAAAAAAACAAACAACCCAATCCAAAAATGGGCAGAAGATCTAAATAGACATTTCTCCAAAGATGATATACAGATTGCCAACAAACACATGAAAGAATGCTCAACATCATTAATCATAAGAGAAATGCAAATCAAAACTACAATGAGATATCATGTAACACCATTCAGAATGGCCATCATCAAAAAATCTAGAAATAATAAATGCTGAAGAGGGTGTGGAGAAAAGGGAACACTCTTGCATTGCTGGTGGGAATGTAAATTGATACATTCACTATGGAGAACAGTAGGGAGGTTCTTTAAAATACTAAACATAGAACACCATAAGACAAAGGATTCCCACTACTGGTCATATACCCTGAGAAAATCATAGTTCAAAAAGAGTCATGTACCACAATATTCATTGCAGCTCTATTTACAATGGCCAGTACATGGAAGCAACCTAAGTGTTCATCAACAGATGAATGGATAAAGATGTGGCACATATGTACAATGGAGTATTACTCAGCCATAAAAAGAAATGAAATTCAGTTATTTGTAATGAGGTGGATGGACCTAGAGTGTGTCATACAGAGTGAAGTAAGGTGAAAGAGAAAAACAAATACTATATGGTAACACGTATATATGGAATTTAAGGAAGAAAAAATGGTAATGAGGAACCTAGGGGCAAGGCGGGAAGAAAGACACAGACCTACTACAGAATGGACTTGGGTATATGGGGAGGGGGAAGTGTAAGCTGTGACAAAGTGAAAGAGTGGTATGGACATATACACAATACAAAATGTAAAATAGGTAGCTAGTGGGAAGTAGCCGCATAGTACAGGGAGATCATCTCAGTGCTTTGTGACCATCTAGAGGGGTGGGATAGGGAGTGTGGGAGGGAGGTAGACACAGAAGGAAGAGATATGGGAACGTATGTATATGTATAACTGATACACTTTCTTATAAAGCATAAAGTAACACACCATTGTAAAGCAATTATACTCCAATAAAGATGTTAAAATAAAATAAAAAACTACAATGAAGTGTCACCTCACACCAGTTCGAATGGCCATCATCAAAAATTCAAGAATCAATAAATTCTGGAGAGAGTGTGGAGAAAAGGGAATACTCTTGCACTGTTATTGGGAACATAAATTGATACAGCCACCTGGAGAACAGTATGGAGGTGCCTTATAAAACTAAAAATAGAACTACCATATGACCCACAAATCCCAGTACTGGGAATATACCTTGAGAAAACCATAATTCAAAAAGAGTCATGTACAACAATATTTACTGCAGTACTATTTACAACAGTCAGGAAAGGGAAGCAACCTAAGTGTCCATCAACAGATGAATGGGTAAAGAAGATGTGGTACACATATACAGTGAAGTATTACTCACTCATAAAAAGAAATGAAATTGAGTTATTTGTAGTCAGGTGGATGGATCTACAGACTTTTATATAGAGTGAAGTAAGTGAGAAAGAGAAAAAAATAGTGTATGCTAATCAATGTATATGGAATCTAAAAAGGAAAAAAGAAATGGTTCTGATGTACCTAGGGGCAGGACAGGAATAAAGACACAGACATAGAGAATGGACTTGAGGAGATGTGGATGGGAAGGGTTAGAAGGGACAAAGTGAGAGAGTAGCAATGACGTATCTACACTACCAAATGTAAAATAGATATCTAGTGCAAAGCAGTTGCATAGCACAGGGAGATCAGATTGGTGCTTTTTGACCATCTAGAGAGGTGGGATAGGGAGGTTGGGAAGGAGATGCAAGAGGGAGGGGATATGTGAATACATATAGCTGATTTACTTTTTTATGCAGCAGAAATGAACACAATATTGTAAATATTCTCCAATAATGATGTTAAAGAAATATAATAAAATGTACTGGCTACCAGGGGAAAGCAGGTATTGGAGGGGAGGGGTGTTGAATAAATTTGGAGTTTGGGATTGACCTATATACACTAATATGTATAAAATAGATAACTAATAAGAACCTGCTGTATAAATATAAATATTTAAAATAATGTTTT
The DNA here is from genome assembly GCF_003031525.2 of Neophocaena asiaeorientalis asiaeorientalis. NCBI lineage: Eukaryota > Metazoa > Chordata > Mammalia > Artiodactyla > Phocoenidae > Neophocaena > Neophocaena asiaeorientalis. The sequence continues at coordinate 108,531 of NW_020172680.1, forward strand.
AATAAAGGAAAAGAAAAGTAAGGAGAGGCACCATAGGAATGGGAGAAAATATTTGAAAAAATGCGACAGCCAAGTGCTTAATATCCCAAACATATAAACAGCTCGTACAACTCAACAAAAACAAAACACACAACCCAATTAAAAAATGGGCTGAAGGGCTTCCCTGGTGGCGCTGTGGTTGAGAGTCTGCCTGCCAATGCAGGGGACACGGGTTCGTGCCCCGATGCAGGAAGATCCCACATGCCGTGGAGCGGCTGGGTCCGTGAGACACGGCCGCTGGGCCTGCGCGTCCACTATGAAAAAGAGTGTTGAGGTTCCTCAGAAAACTAAAAATAGAATTACCATATGATCCAGCAACCCCACTCCTGGGTGTTTATCTGGACACAACTATAATTCAAAAAGATACATGCACTTTTATGTTCATAACAGCACTATTCACAATAGCCCAAACTTGGAAACAACGTCCATGTTCATCAAGAGATGAATGGATAAAGAAGATGTGATACAAGTATACAATGGAATATCACTCAGCCATTAAAAAAATGAAACGATGCCATTTGCAGCAACATGGATTCAACTAGAGATTATTATACTAAGTGAAGTAAGTCAGAAAGAGAAAGACATATGTCTATGATATCACTTATATATGGAATCAAAAATTATGGCACAAATGAACCTATCTATAAAAAAGAAACAGACTTACATAGAGACTTGTGGTTTCCAAGGGAGAAGTGGAGGGGGGGAGGGAAGGACTGGGAGTTTGGGGTTAGCAGATGTAAACTATTATATATAAGATGGATAAACAACAATGTCCTACTGTATAGTACAGGGAACTATATTTAATATCCTCTGATGAAACATAATGGAAAATAACATTAAAAAAACAATGTCAGAAAAAAAAGAAAAAGAGAAAAGAAAATAAAAGCTACCTTTGTAAAATATCTTTTTAAAATTCTGACCCCCCAGGGAATGTGTCTTTCTGGGAGAATTTTTTTTTCCCCTTCCTGTGTCTTTGAGGTGTAAATGATCTACCTGGGCTCTTGGGAACTCATCTGATCAATCTGTGATCACTGAGGAAACCCAACAGGAAAAAATGCATTTTTAAATTCAAGTGGGAAAACTGAGATTTCTGTTTGTCTAAATAGATGTGTGTCTGCCTCTAAATTTAAATTTAAAGGACTGATTTATGGGTGAATTCTGTTTAATTCGCTTAGCAGAAATTAAGTGCTTATACAGTGTCTAAGAAATATAGAAGGACAATGGCTGCATGAATTTCAGGTTCATATGAACTGGGAAATATTGATATTAAGTTAGTACCTGGTATTAAAGTTAGTTGAAATTTCTTATCTAATTAATGTAGACTTGTCTTTAGAGTCATCAGCATTAAGTATTACTTTTATTGTACCTAGGTTTAATGGAGGTCAAGAAAGATCTTTTTATATCTGCTGCCAATATGGCAGCTGGAAAAATAAATTGCTGTGATAAAATTTTAAGTACAGGTTTCTGATAACTTTAAATCATACTGTTTAACTGATTAAGAAATTTTAATAGTTTAATGGAAAACCTGATTTCAGAAAACTGTTAGTAAAAAGAATTACTTATAAGACTGGTGGCACAGTGGATAAGACTCTGCACTTCCAATCCAGGGGGCCCAAGTTCGATCCCTGCTCAGGGCAGTAGATCCCACATATATGCTGCAACTAAGAGTTCCCATGTCACAACATGGGAGCCCATGTGCCACAACTGGCAAGGAACTAGTGAGCTACAACTAAGGAGCCTATGAGCTGCAACTAAGGAACCTGCCTACTGCTACTAAGACCAGGTGCAACCACATAAATAAAGAAAATAAAATAGTTACTTAGGATGAGTAAACTGATGAATTAGGTTATAATGTTTTATTTTTGTTGGAAATACTACTGGCTTTTAATCTGTGTTTTTCATGTATGAGGAAACCTTTCCACTTAAGCTAATTATGATTTACAATAATCTGGTAAATTGTACCTTTGTAAATGAAACTGAAATGTTACTCTCTCTAACTGATCCTCCAAAAACGGGAAACTTTTCGATTCCCAGAAGCTTTATGAGTAAATAAAGAAGGCCACCTCCTAACAGGTACAAATATCTAAAGGATTTGGGGGGGATCTTGGAAAGGGAGAAACTCACCCAAACCTCTAAGGTGAAATCCATGACAAAGTCTTGGTGTGGCTTTCCTAAAGGCCTTTTAAAAGTTTAATCTGAGATTCCTTATGAAAATTTCCAGCCCAGCCAATATAAATGTCTGATCAATTAACCAGACTCAATTTTACAAGCTAATATTAACTTGGCTGTTTTGGGTAAAAATGAGGATAATTTTAGAGAGAAAATGGTTATGTTTTATTGGACATTAAATTCTAGTTTTGTTGAGTCACTATTTACTGCTTAAAACTCACTCCCCAGATGGCTCTTCGTTATATTACTGTAAACTTTAGATACTCTAACTTTGTTTCTCAAGGTTATCACAGTGTTCTACCTTTGGATAAATATCAGATGTCCCAAGACCCGCAGCCATGGGATTATACTACTAGAAGGAGCAGTATTTAAAGAACTGTCTCCAGGCTAGAAAAAGGGACTCTTATCAGGTACCCTTAACTAGTTCCTGTGCAAAGAAACTGAATGAAATTGACTCTTGGATTTATATTTGCCACTTGAGAAGGGGCTCTTCACTGCACTGGGCTTTAGAGGGGACTACTAACCCCAAATGACATCCACACCAGAATAAGAAGAGAAAGACAACAGTCATGTGTAGCTGACCTGGACCATGCCTGTAAGACATATACTAATCTAACTTAACTGTTTACCAAATGTTTGTCTCCCTATCAACATTGAAAATTATCGTTCTACTTCTAACCTCACTGATGCCCTCAATGGTTAGGGGAGGAAGAGAATTATCTAGTGGACTTACCACAGAGTGTAACTACTCATGATATGTAACACTGCTTTCTTTAAGTTTATTGCTGGAAGCATATGTCCAATGCTTGTGCGAAAACTGGATATGATTGATAAATTATATACCCTATAAAATGTTTCCCCATTAACATACCTCTGAGCCTGTTCACAATATCTGAATAGTTTTTCCCAAAGGTGGATAACTAGGATACTATTAAGGATGCCTAGCTCCCAGGGACATGATATGGACCTGGGGCAGACAGCTGAACCAACCCAGCATTCAGGGACAGATATTTTGATAATCAATGCTTTCTATTGAAATATTTGTAACCAAAAGGGAAATGATAGGAAAACCTATACGTATTTAGGTATAACAATATCTGAATAGTTTTTCCCGAAGGTGGATAACTAGGGCACTATTAAGGATGCCTAGCTCCCAGGGACATGATATGGACCTGGGGCAGACAGCTGAACCAACCCAGCATTCAGGGACAGATATTTTGATAATCAATGCTTTCTATTGAAATATTTGTAACCAAAAGGGAAATGATAGGAAAACCTATACGTATTTAGGTATGGGGAAGTCATTCTGGTTTATACATAGTTTAACTTAAACTTTATTGACCAGAGTGGCCTGTTTTGCAGCCTCTGGACATGAAATATACATCTTCCTTGGTCATTGAGGAGAGAAATGCACTTGAAAGCCAAAATAGAGTAGTTATGGTTCAGACAGGCCAAGTAAACTAGGTAGCCATTGTGGGTGTGATTTCAGATGCATTCTTGTATTGTTGAGAACTTGAATTTTTGGAGCTTTATCAGAATTAGGACAGCACCAGCCATTCTCAAAGCAGTGTCTTTTGTTGAAAACAAGCAGGACCCTATGGGTTCCTCTGTCAAGTTTATGATTAACCTCTCTGTACAAAATTTACTCCTTTTGTGTCTTGCACCTATTCCTCCTGAGGATTGTGGAGTATCAAAGAAAGTGGGGATTGAAGCAAAACAGAAACCTGCACCTTCCACCCCCCAACACATAGGATCCTCCATGTCCCCTGCATCTTGTTTTTAGAAAAGCGGAAATCTTCCAGTCTCTTGAGTCACACAAGAGTCAATCAGTTAATATTTATAACAATAGAGTCACAGAATCTTTCAGTGTCTCATGCACATTCCTGAGTTGATTTAGACTCTATAATTGCCACCAAAGAAAAAGGCTAACTGCACGATAACCAAACTGTAGCCATTATGTAAATTTCTCCACTTTGACGAGTACTGTATCTATGGATAACACCATTCCAAGAACTGGTCTCAAGACAATGGGATTAACCCTATTGTTCATAATAAGCCATATCTTTGTGGGCATCAAAATAACTGCAGCTTGCTCTACCCATATACGTAAACAGATTACTAAACTGTCAGCAACCTGTCACTCTAAAAATACACCTCTCTATGTCAGCATGAGACAACTACAGAAGATGGGCCTTTGCCCATAATCCCATGGAAATGGAATGATATTCTGACATGGGGATTTTTATGCAGTTTTTGTTTTAGAGCTCAATGTGAGCACAGGGAGTTTCCCAAACTAATTTACCTGAAATATGGTGGCATTTGGATTTCATAAAACTAAAATTTGTAAAAAAAAAAAAAAAAAAAAGAAAAACAGTAGAAATTACAAAATCAGGTTGTTTTAGAAGATAAATTTGATAAACCATTGGCCAGCAGACTCATCAAGAAAAAAAGGAGAAGACTAAAATCAACAGAATTAGAAATGAAAAAGGAGAAGTAACAACTGACAGTGCAGAAATACAAAGGATCATGAGAGACTACTACAAATAGATATATGCCAAGAAAATGGACAACCTGAAAGAAATGGACAAACTCTTAGAATAGCACAAATTTCCGAGACTGAACCAGGAAGAAATAGAAAATATAAAGAGAGTGATCACAAGCACTGAAATTGAAACTGTGATTAAAACTCTTCTAACAAAGAAACGCCCAGGACCAGTTGGCTTCACAGGCGAATTCTATCAAATATTTAGAGAAGAGCTAACACTTATCCTTCTCAAACTCTTCAAACATATAGCAGAGGGAGAAACACTCCCAAACTCATTCTATGAGGACATCATCACCCTGATACCAAAACCAGACAATGTCACGCACACGCACACACACACACACAAAACAACAGGCCAACATCACTGATGAACATAGATGCAAAATTCCTCAACAAAATACTAGCAAACAGAATCCAACAGCACAATAAAAGGATCACACACCATGATCAAGTGGAGTTTATCCCAGGAAGCTAAGGATTCTTCAATATACACAAATCAAGCAATGTGATACACCATATTAGCATATTGAAGGATAAGATCCTACAACCTAACTTACATTTTATGGAAAAGAAATATGTCATTTTGTTTGTTTGTTTGTTTAACATCTTTATTGGAGTATAATTGTTTTACAGTGGTGTGTTAGTTTCTGTTGTATAATAAAGTAAATCAGCTACATATATATACATATATCCCCATATCCCCTCCCTCTTACATCTCATTCCCATACTCTCTATCCCACCCCTCTAGGTGGTCACAAAGCACCGAGTTGATCTCCCTGTGCTATACAGCTGCTTCCCACTAGCTCTCTATTTTACATTTGGTAGTTTATATACGTCCAGGTCAGTCTCTCACTTCGTCCCAGCTTCCCCTTCTCCTTCCTCCTGTCCTCAAGTCCATTCTCTACATCTATGCTTTTATTTCTCTATTGCCCCTATGTTCTTCAGAACCTTTTTTTTTAGATTCCATATATATATGTTAGCATATGGTATTTGTTTTTCTCTTTCTGACTGACTTCACTCTGTATGATAGACTCTATGTCAATCCACCTCACTACAGATAACTCAATTTTGTTTCTTTTTTATGGCTGAGTAATATTTCATTGTATATATGTGTCACATCTTCTTTATCCATTCATCTGCTGATGGACACTTAGGTTGCTTCCATGTCCTGGCTATTCCACAATGTCAGTTGTTATATTACTTTTTCTTTTTGTACTCGTATAATGGTTCCTGCAATCTTATTTCTGTTTAGGATCAATAACATGATTATTGACAGGATAAAATTTAAAATATCTTCATAAGCAATTTTATAACAAAGTAAAAGTAAATAATATGCATTCAGGTGCTCAAGCATTAAATTTGACAGAAAAAATGTTTTGCTAAATAGTTTAACTGGAAGATGATGTAGAAAAAATAGAGAAAGGCTGGCATCTGTATATAGAAACTGTGGAAGGCAGGTCAATTATCACTCAATTATCTTTGGGATGCAAATTCTCTAGTCCTGATTTAAACTGCATATTTGTGTTCTTTCCAAAATTTATAATTCAAAGCCCTAGCCTCCAGTGTCACTACATTTTTAAAGGAGATTTTCAGAAACTAATAATGTTAAGTGACGTCCTAAGGGTGGGACGCTGATCTGATATGATTATGGTCCTTCTGAGAAGAGACATGACAGAGCTTGTTCTCTTTCTTTATATTGTGAGGACAGAACAACAAGGTGGCTGTATGCAAGTCAGAAGAGCTCTCAGCAGAAACACAGAGATGCTAGCACTCTGATCTCAGACTTCCAGGCACCAGAAGTGTGACAAAATGAAAATTCCATTGTTTAAGCCCTTTAATTTATGATATTGTGTTATAGTACCCTGAGTAGACCAATACAGTCTCAATAGAGATGATAAACAAATGTAGATGCCTATTATTCATGGAGATTTAGTTGATTGTCTGAATAATACAACTATTAATTTAGACCTAGTGCAAAAAAACAAAAACAAACAAAGAAACCAAAACTAAGCCGTTAAGCCAGTATCATGATGTCAGAAGATGTCTTACTTTTCTTTTTACCCTTTGAAACAAGGAAACATCAACATCCATCCATGAATGAAATGAAAAATGCAGTAGAGAACATTCATAGTAGACTAGACCATACAGAAAATAGTATCAGTGAACTAAGAGATAGGCACTATAAATCACAGAGTCAGAGCAGAGCAAAGAAAAAAGAATGAGTACAGGAAGCCTAGGTAATCTATGGAACATCATCAAACATACGATCTTAGAAAAACTGAAGTTCCAGAAGAAGACAAGAAGAATGAGTCAAAGGATAATTTATGAAATAATGACTGAAAACAACCCAAACCTGGGGATAAACATGGACATCGAAGTTCACAAACTTGAAAGATTACACTATCATTTCAATGCAAAAGGACCACCTCCAGAAAAAGATGGACAAGGTGGCAGAGTAGAAGGATCTTGAGTTCATTTCCTCCTAGGAGAACACCAAAAATCACATATAGCTGCTAAACAACCATCAATAAAAAAGACTGGAATGTGCCCCCCAAAAAGAAAATTCTATGTCAGAAGACAAAGAAGAAATCACGAGATGGTAAGAATGGCACACTCAAGATATGATGAAATCCCGTACTCACTGGTGGGTGACCTACAAACTGGAATATAATTATATCACAGAAATTTTCCCATGGTAGTGAGAGTTGTGAGGCCCACGTCACGTTCCCCAATCTAGGGGTCTGGCATTGGGAGGAGGAGCCCCCAAAGCATTTGATTTTGAAAGCCAGTGGGGTTTGATTGCAGGGCTTGGGGAAAGAGAGAATCCACTTTTGGAGGATGTACACAAGGACTTGTGTACACTGGGACCTAGGGCAAAAGAAGTGACTTCATAGAAGCCTGGGCCAGATTTACCTGTTGGTCTTAGAGGGTTACCTGTGGAGATTGGGGAGTGGCTGTGGCTCTCTGGACACATAAAAGCTGGTGGCAAACATATCTGGGAATACTCCTCTGAAAGCTGACTTTTTCTTGGGTCCCTAACACCAAAAGTGGGCCCGACCCAAAAGACTGTAGTCTCAAATGTTGAGATGCCTCAGGCCAAACAACAAACAGCCTGGGAACACAGCCCCATCCATCAGCAGACAGGCAACCTAAAGTCTTCCTGAGACCAGAGCCACCTCTGGATATGACCATAGACATGACCCTGTCTGCCAGAGGGCCAAGGCCAAGCTCCACCCACAAGTGGGCAGCATTAGGAAATCTGCTCAAGCCTCTAGATCATTCTTACCTACCAGGCAGCAGACACCAGAAGCAAGAAAATTAAAATCCCACAGCCTGTGGAACTGAGTCTGCAAACTCTATTTATAACTTATCCTCAGACTGCTGGTCCCTGACCTTTGGGTGATGTAAGGGAAGTGTTCTGCTGGGACACATAGGACATCTCCAACAGAGGGACATGTCTCCAAGGTTAAGAAACATACTAACTTTCCACTTACGTAAAAATAGAAATTTAGATAAAATGAGACTGCAGAGGACTATGTTCCAGACAAAAGAACAAGATAAAGCCCCAGATGAACAGCTAAGTGACGTGGAGATAGGCAACCTACCTAAGGAAGAGTTCAGAGTCATGATTGTAAAGATGATCCAAGACCTTGGGAAAAGAATGGATGCACAGAGTGAGAAGTTAAAAGAATTTTTTAAACAAAGAGAAAGTATAAAGAACAACCAAACAGAGTTAAAAAATATAATAACTGGAATGAAAAATACACTAGAAGAAATCAATAGCAGAATAAATGAGGCAGAATGGATAAGTGAGCAGGGAGACAGACTGCTGGAAATCACCACTGCAGAACAGAATAAATAAAGAATGAAAAGAAACAAGGACAGTTTAAGAGACCTCTGGAACAATGTCAAATGTAGCAACATTCACATTGTAGGGGCTCCAGAATGAGAAGAGAGAGAGAAAGGGCCAGAGAAAATATTTGAAGAGATAATAGTTGAAAAATTCCCTAACATGGGAGAGCAAACAGTTACCCAAGTCTAGGAAGAGCAGAGAATCCCATACAGGATTAACCCAAGGAGGAACATGCTGAGACACATAATAATCAAACTGACAAGTATTAAAGATAAACAGAAAACATTAAAAGCACAAAGGGAAAAGTAACAAATAACATACTACAGAACTTCTATAAGGTCATTAGCTGAGTGTTCAACAGAAGCTCTGCAGGCAAGAAGAGAGTGGCATGATATATTTAAAGTGGTAAGAGGGAAAAACCCACAACCAAGAATACTCTACCCAGCTGGGCTCTCATTCAGATTCAATGGAGAAATAAAAAGTTTTACAGTGAAGAAAAGTCTTAAAGAATTCAACACCACTTACAATACCATTTCCAATAAATGCTAAAGGAACTTCTCTAAGCAAAAAAGAAAAGGCCACAACTAGAAACAAACAAACAAACAAAATAACAAAATGGGAAAGCTCACTGGTAAAGACAAATATACATAAAGGGTAGGAAATCATCCACATACATATGATATCTAAATCATTAATCACAAGAGGAGGAGAGTAAAAATGCAGGACTTTGGAAATACATTTAAAATTAAGAGATCAACAACTTGAAACAATCATCTACACATCTTCAATATCAAAACATCATGATAACTACAAACCAAAAATCTGTAATAGATACACACACAAAAGAGAAAGAGGATTCCAAACACAACACTAAAATGTCATCATATCATGAAAAAAAGAAGAAAGAAAGAAAAAGACCAACAAAAACAAATCCAAAACAATTAACAAAATGGCAATAATGATATAAATATTAATAATTACCTTAAATTTAAATGGATTAAATTCTGCAGCAAAAGACATAGACTGGCTGAACTGATACTAAAACAAGACCCATACATATGCTATTTACAAGAGACTCACTTCAGACACATACGGACTGAAAGTGAGGGGTTGAAAAAGATATTTCATGTAAATGGAAATCAAAGGAAAGCTGGAGAAGCAATACCCATAACAGGCAAAATAGACTTTAAAATAAAGACTGTTACAAGGGACAAAGAAGGACATTACATAATGATCAGGAGATCAATCCAAGAAGAATGTATATGCATCCAATATAGGGGTACATCAATATATAAGGTAAATGTTAACAGATATAAAAAGAGATATTGATAGTGACACACTAATCGTGGGGGACTTTTAACGCCCCACTTGTATCAATGGACAGATTGTCTAGACAGAAAGTGACAAGGAAATACAGGGCTTAAGTGATACATTAGACCAGATGGATTTAATTGATATTTGTAGAGCATTCCATACGAAAGCAACAGAATACACATTCTTTTCAAGTGGTCATGCAATATACTCCAGAATAAATCACATGCTTGGCCACAAAGCAAGCCTCAATAAATTTAAGAAAATTGATATTAAATCAAGCATTTTTCCTGACCACAATTTTATGAGATTAGAAATTAGCTATAAGAAAACAGAAAAGACTTGAATACGTGGAGGCTAAAAACATGTTACTAAACTGCAAATAGATAACTGAAGAAATCAAAGATGAAATTAAAACATACCTTCAGACAAACAAAAATGAAAACATGATGATGCAAATCCTATGGAATGCAGCAAAATCAGTTCTAAAAGGGAAGCATTTAGTGATACAAGCTTAGCACAGGAAACAATAACTATCTCAAATAAACAACCTAACGTTACAGCTAAAGCAACTAGAGAAAGAACAAACAAAATGCAAAGTTCGTAGAAGGAAAGGCATCATAAAGATGCAGAAATAAATGAAATACAGACCGCCTCCACAATATCAATGAAAATATCAATGAAACTAAAAGCAAGTTCTGTGAAAAATATACAACACTGATAAACCTATAGCCAGATTCACCAAAACAGAAGAAGAAGGAGAAGTACAAGAGGGAGAAGAAGAAGAGGGAGAAGAAGAAGGAGAAGGAGAAGGAGAAGGAGAAGGAGAAGGAGAAGGAGAAGGAGAAGGAGAAGGAGAAGGAGAAGGAGAAGGAGAAGAAGAAGAAGAAGAAGAAGAAGAACCAAATCAATAAAATCACAAATGAAAAAAGAGAAATTACAACCAACACCACTGAAATACAAAGTATCCGAAGAAACTACCACCAGTAACAATATGCTAATAAAATGAACAACCTGGAAGAAACGGACAAATTCTTAGAAAGGTACAACCTTCCAAGACTGAACCAGGAAGAAACAGAAAATATAAACAGACCAATCACAAG
>NW_020172680.1:119642-159893 GCF_003031525.2 Neophocaena asiaeorientalis asiaeorientalis
ATCAGAAACAATGCTAATAAAATGAACAACCTGGAAGAAACGGACAAATTCTTAGAAAGGTACCATTTCCCAAGAAGAACCAGGAAGAAGAAGAAAAAAAAACATGAACATACCAATTATAATCACTGGAATTGAATCTGTGATTTAAATACTCCCAAGAAAAAAGTCCAGGAGTAGATGTTTTCACAGGAGAATTCTATCAAACATTTAGAGAGGAGTTAATACCTATCCTTCTAAAACTATTCCCAAAAAATTGCAGAGAGAGGAGCACTTCCAAACACATTCTATGAGGCCATCATCACCCTGATACCAAAACCAGACAAAGATGCCATTAAAAAGGAAAATTACACACCAACATCTCTAATGAACATATATGGAAAAATTCTCAACAAAATACTAGCTAACTGAATCCACCAATACACTTAAAGGATCATACACCATGATGAAGTGGGATTTATCCCAGGGATGCAAGGGTTTTTCAATATCTGTAAATCAATCAGTGTGACACACCATATTAACAAGTAGAAGAATAAAAACCAGATAATCTCAATAGATGCATAAAGTATTTTGAAAAAATCCAATATTAATTTCTGATTAAACAAAAACTAATATAAAAACCTCTCCAGAAAGTGGGCATACAGAGAACCTACCTCAACATAATAAAGGCCACAGATGATAAACCCACAGTTAACATCATACTCAATGGTGAAAAGCTCAAAACATTTCCACTAAGATAAGGAACAAGACAAGGATATCCACTCTCAATACTTTTATTCAACAAAATTTCAGAAGTCCTAGTAATAGCAATCCGAGAAGAAAAATAAACAAACAAATCCAAATTGGAAAAGAAGCAGAAAATTTTCACTGTTTACAGATGACATTATACTATACATAGAAAATCCTAAAGACACTACCATAAAAGTGTTTATCAATAGATTCAGTAAAGTTGAAGGACTTAAAATTAACACACAGAAATCTGTTGCATTTCTACACACTAATAATGAAAGATCAGAAAGAGACATTAAGGAAACATTCCCATTTACCACTGCATCAAAAAGAATAAAATATATAGGAATAAACCTACCTCTGGAAGTAAAAGACCTATACTCAGAAAACTATAAAACACTGATGAAAGAAATCAAGGATGACACAAACATATGCAAAGAAATACCATGTTCTTGGACTGGAAGAATCAGTATTGTCAAAATGACTATAGTATCCAAGGCAATCTACAGATTCAATGAAATTCAAATTACCAATGGCATTTTTCACAGAGATAGCACAAAATTTTTTAAAGTTTTATGGAAACAAAAGACCCTGAATAGCCAAAGCAGTCTTGAGAAAGAGAAACGGGGGTGGCAGAATCAGGTTCCCTGACTTCAGACTATACTACAAAGCTACAGTAATGCAGACAGCATGGTACTGGCACAAAACCAGAAATATATATCAATGGAACTAGAAAGAAAGCCCAGAAATAATCCCATGCACCTATGGTCACCTAGTCTACAACAACAGAGGCAAGAATATACAATAGAGAGAAGACAGTCTCTTCAATAAGTGGTGCTGGAAAAACCAGACAGCTACCTGTTAAATAAGGAAATCCGAAATTCTTTAACACTGTACAGAAAAATAGATTCAAAATGGATTAAAGACCTAAATGTAAAAGTGGATACTATAAAACTCCTAGAGAAAAACATAGGCAGGACACTCTTTGAAATAAATCACAGCAATGTCTTTTTGGATCCACTTCCTAGAGTAATGGAAAAAAGAAAAGGGAACTAACTAAATGTAAAACCTTTTGCATAGCAAAGGAAACCATAAACAAAAGGAAAAGGCAACCTACATAATGGCAGAATATATTTGAAGTGCTGAAAAAAACAAAAACTTACAACCTAGAATACTCTGTCAAGGTTAGCAGTCAGAATTCAGGAGAGGTAAGAGTTCCCTTGACAAGCAAAAACTAAAGGAGTATATTACCACTGAAACCAGCCTTACAAGAAATGTTAAAGGATTTTCTTTAAGAGGAAAAGAAAATGCCACTTTACTAGTAAAGGCAAATGTATATAGTAAATTCAGAGGATCAACAATTCAAAAAACTAGTATCAAGGTTAAGAGACAAATGTACAATCAGCTATAACCACAATAAGCTGTTAAATGTTACACAAAAAAAGATGCAAAATATGACATCAAAAACGTACAATGTCGGGGTGAGGAGGAGAAGGAAAAATGAGTTCTTTTAAAATGCTTTCAGAGATGCAAGAGGGAAGACATATGGGAACATATGTATATATATAATTGATTCATTTTGTTATAAAGCAGAAACTAACACACCATTGTAAAGCAATTATACTCCAATAAATGTATTTTAAAAAATGCTTTCAAACTTAAGTGACTAACAGCTTAACGTGAATGGCTACACATACAGGTCAATATATATGAATATTATGGTAACCAGAAATCAAAAATCTACAATAGATAAACAAAACAGTGATGAGAATGGGATCCAAATATAAGACTACAGGAATCCAACAAATCACAAAAGAAAATCCAAAGGAAGAACTACAACAATGACCAGAAAACAATGAAAAATGGCAATAAAATCTTACGTGCCAATAATTACCTTAAATGTATGTAAATAAATCAAATGCTTCAATCAAAACACATATGGTACGTAAGTGGATAAAAGTACAAGAATCATATATATGCTACTTACTAGAGACTCATATCAGCTCTAAAGACACACATAGACTAAAGTAAAGGAATATAAAAAATATATTCTATGGAAATTGAAAAGAAAAGAAAGCAATATTTAGCAATACTTATATCACACAAAATAGACTTTAAGCAAAGGCTTAAAGTAACAAAAGACAAAGGGGGTATTGCATAAAGACAAAAAGGTCAATCCAACAATAAAATATACATTTGCAAACATTTATGTATGCAATATAGGAGCTTCCAAATATAGAAAGCAAATGTTAACAGAAATAGAGGAATAAATAGAAAGCAATACAATAACAGAAGGCAATTTTAATACTCCACTTATATTAATGAAAATATCTTACAGATAGAAAATCAAGAAGAAACACTGGCCTTAAATAACATATTAGGTCAGATGAACTTATCAAGCATTCCATCCAAAAGCAGCAGAATACACCTTATTTTCAACTGCACATGGGACATTCTCCAGGATAGACCACATGTGAGGGCATAAAACAAATCTCAGTAAATTTACCAAGATTGAAATCAAACATGTTTCCCCACGACAGTAGTATGAAACTGGAAATCAACTACAAGAAGAAAACTGGAAAACATGCAAATATTTGGAGACTAAAACATGTTTCTAAACAACACAAGGGCAACAGAGAAGTCACAGAGGAAATGTTAAAATACCTTGATATAAATGAAAATGGAAAAACCACTTTTCAAAAACGTAAAGAATGCAGCAAAATGACATCATAGCAATATAGGACTACCTCAAAGAACAAGAAAAAATATCAAATAAGCAATCTAAATGTACATTTAAAAAACAAGAAAAGCCCAAAGTTAATAGAAGGAAGTTGATAATATGGATCAAATTGGAAATAAATAAAAAAGACTATAAACAATAACAATAGAAAATATCGATAAAACTAAGAGCTGGTTCTTTGAAAAAATAAAATCAACAAAACTTTAGCCAGACTTGCCAAGAAAAAGAGAGCTCAAATAAATAAAATTTGAAAAAAAGAGGAAAATTGCAACTGATAGCACAGAAATACAAAGGATCATTAAAGAATGCTATGAGGGAAGGTGGAGAGATTATTTGGAGTTAGGGATTAACATATACATATTACTATATATAACATACATAAAAAACAAGGACCTACTGTATAGCACAGAGAACTCCACTCAATATATTGTAACAGCCATTAAAGGAAAAGAATCTGTAAATTTTATATATAATATATATTTATAATATGTTATATATTATATGTTGTATGTTATACATCATATATAAAATATATAAAATGTGTGTAATATGTGTATATATAATATTATATATATATAATATGTGTGTGTATAACTAAATCACTGTGCTGTACACCTGAAACTACAAAAACACTGTAAACAAACTATACTGCAATAAAATAAAATTGTTTAAAAAGTTGATTTTATTATAACAAAATAAATAAAAGAATACTATGAAAAATTGTATGTCAAAAAATTAGACAATCTATAAGAAAAGGATAAATTCCTAGAAATGTGCAATCTCCCAAGATAATGATAAAGACAGAAATTCTGAATAGAGTAATTGCTGATAAATTAAATCAGTAATCAAAAGCTCCCAGAAAAAACAGAAATTCCAGGTCCAGATGACTTTATAGGTGAATTCTACAAACAATTAAATATAAGTTAATACCACACTTTTAAAATATTGTGAAAAATGAAGACAATGGAGCACATCCATATTCTCTTTATAAGGTTGGCACAACACTGACAACAAAAAAGACACTATGAAAAAGAAAATTACACATCAACATACCTGATAAACACAGATGAAAAAATCTTCAAAAAATATTAGTTAACTGAATTCAGTAATACATTTCAAAGATCATAAACCATGATAAAGTGGAACCCACCCCAGGGACTCAAGGATGGTGTCACATCCATAAATCAATGTGATAAGCTACATTAATAAAAAGAAGGATAAAAATGATAGCATCACCTCAATAGATGCAGAAAAAGAATTTGATAGAAAACAATCATTTGATAAAACTCACAACAAAGAGGCTATAGGAAGAACACATCTCTACATAATAAAAGACCCATATCCAACATCATATTCAATACTGACAAGCAGACACAAGACAAGGACACCCAATCTCATCACTTTTATTCAACATAGTATAGGAAGTCCCAGTGACAACAATTAGATAAAAAGAAGTAAAAATTAGCCAAATTGAAAAGGAACTAGTCAGATTGTCACTACTTGCAGATGACATGACATGGTATATAGAAAAAAATCAAAGATTATGTCAAAAAAATGATTATAGGAGGCAGGGGGAAGATGGCAGAAGAGTAAGACCCGGAGATCACCTTCCTCCCTACAGATAAACAAGAAATACATCTACCTGTGGAACAACTCCTACAGAACACCTACTGAACGCTGGCAGAAGACCTCAGACCATGCAAAAGGCAAGAAAACACCCATGTACCTGGGTAGAGCAAAAGAAAAAAGAAAAAACAGAGACAAAAGAATAGGGAGGTAGCAGTGAAGGAGGAAAAGTCTCCACACACTAGAGAGCCCGTTCACTGGTGGGGATGGGGTGTGGGCAGGGGGGAAGCCTCGGAGCCACGGAGACAGGTGCAGCAACAGAGGTGCAAAGGGCAAAGTGGAGAGATTCCCACACTGAGAATCGGTACCAACCAGCATTCACCAACCAAAGACGCTTGTCTGCTCAACCGCCGGGGAGGGCAGGGCTGGAAGCTGAGGCTTGGGTTTCATTCGGAGCTCAGGGAGAGGACTGGCGGCATGAACACAGCCTGAAGAGTTTAGTGCACCATGGTTGGCTGGGAGGGAGTCCAGGAAAAAGTCTGGACCTGCCGAAGAGGCAAGAGACTTTTTCTTCCCTCTTTGTTTCCAGGTGTGCGAGGAGAGGTGATTCAGAGCGCAGCTTAAACGAGCTCCAGAGACGGGTGTGAGCCGCGGCTAACAGCGCGGACAGCAGAGATGGGCATGAGGCACTAAGGTTGCTGCTGCCGCCATAAAGAAGCCTGTGTGCCAGCACAGGTCACTCTCCACACCTCCCTTCTGGGGAGGCTGTGCAGCCTGCCACTGCCAGGGTCCCGGGATCCAGGGACAACTTCCCCGGGAGAATGCACGGCGTGCCTCAGGCTGGTGCAACGTCATGCCGGCCTCTGCCGCTGCAGGCTCGCCCTGCACTCCGTACCCCTCCCTCCCCCAGGCTTGAGTGAACCAGAGTCCCTGAAGCAGCTGCTCCTTTAACCCCATCCTGTCTGAGGGAAGAACAGACGGCCTCCTGCGACCTACACGCAGAGGCGGGGCCAAATCCAAAGTTGAACTCTGGGAGCAGTGGGAACAAAGAAGAGAAGGGAAAATTTTCCCCAGCAGCCTCAGGAGCAGTGGATTAAATTTCCACTATCAACTTGATGTACCCTGCACCTATGGAATACCTAAATAGACAACGAATCATCCCAAATTGAGGAGGTGGAAGTTGAGAGCAAGATATATTATTTTTGCCCCTTTCCCTCCTTTGTGAGTGTGTATATGTATGCATCTGTGTGAGATGTTGTCTGTATAATTTTGCATTCACCTTTGTCCTAGGGTTCTGTCCGTCCATGTTTTGTTTTCTTTTTTTTTTTTACTTAAAACATTTTTTTCTTAATAATTACTTTTTATTTTAATTATTTTATGTTATCTTATTTATTTTACATTATTTTATCATCTTTATTTAATTCTTTCTACTTTTTCTCCTTTTATTCTGAGCTGTGTGGTTGAAAAGCTCTTGGTGCTGCAGACAGGAGTCACTGCTGTGCCTCTGAGGTGGGAGAGCCAACTTCAGGACACTGGCCCACAAGAGACCTCCCAGCTCCACATAATATCAAATGGCGAAAATGTCCAAGAGATCTCGATATCAACAGCAACACCCAGCTTTACTCAACGACCAGAAAACTGCAGTGCTGGACACCCTATCCCAAAAAACTAGCAAAACAGGAACACAACCCCACCCATTACCAGAGAGGCTGCCTAAAATCATAATAATGCCACAGACACCCCAAAACACACCACCAGACGTGGACCTGCCCACCAGAAAAACAAGATCCAGACTCATCCACCAGAACACAGGCACTAGTCCCCTCCACCAGGAAGCCTACACAACCCACAAAACCAACTTTAGCCACTGGGTATGGCCACCAAAAGCAACACGAACTATGAACCTGCAGCCTGCAAAAAAGGAGACCCCAAACACAGTAATATCAGCAAAATGAGAAGACAGAAAAACACACAGCAGGTGAAGAAGCAAGATAAAAACCCACCAGACCTAACAAATGAAGAGGAAATAGGCAGTCTACCTGAAAAAGAATTCAGAATAATCGTAGTAAAGATGATCCAAAGATTGGAAATAGAATAGAGAAGATGCAAGAAGCATTTAACAAGGACCTAGAAAAATTAAGGAGGAAGCAAGCAATGATAAACAACACAATAAATGAAATTAAAAATACTCTAGATGGGAACAATAGCAGAATAACTGAGGCAGAAGAACGGAAAGTGACCTGGACGATAAAATAGTGCAAAAACCTATTGCAGAGGAGAATAAAGAAAAAAGAATGAAAAGAACAGAGGACAGTCTTAGAAACCTCTGGGAAAACATTAAATGTACCAGCATACGAATTATAGGGGTTCCAGAAGAAGAAGAGAAAAAGAAAGGGACTGAGAAGATATTTAAAGAGATTATAGTTGAAAACTTCCCTAACATGGGAAAGGAAATATTTAACCACATCCAGGAAGCACAGAGAGTCCCATACAGGATAAATCCAAGGAAAAACACGGCAAGACACATATTATTCAGACTGTCAAAAATTAAATACAAAGAAAACATATTAAAAGCGGCAAGGAAAAAAAAAGTAACACAAAAGGGAATCCCCAGAAGGTTAACAGCTGATCTTTCAGCAGAAATTCTGCAAACCAGAAGGGACAGGAAGGACATATTTAAAGTGATCAAGGAGAAAAAGCTACAACGAAGATGATTCTACCCATCAAAGATCTCATTCAGATTTGATGGAGAAATTAAAACCTTTACAGAAGCAAAAGCTGAGACAGTTCAGCACCATCAAACCAGATTTAGAACAAATGCTAAAAGAAATTCTCTAGGCAAGGAACACAAGAGAAGGAAAAGACCTACAATAACAAACCCAAAACAATTAAGAAAATGGAAATAGGAACATACATATCGATAATTACCTTAAATGTAAATGGACTAAATGCTCCTAAATAAAGACACAAACTGGCAGAATAGATACAAAAACAAGACCGTTATATATGCTGTCTACAAGAGAAGCACTTCAGACCTAGGGACACATACAGACTGAAAGTGAGGGGATGGAAAAAGATATTCCATGCAAATGGAAATGAAAAGAAAGCTAAAGTAGCAATTCTCATTTCAGACAAAATACACTTTAAAATAAAGACTATTACAAGAGACAAAGAAGGACACTACATAATGATCAAGGGATCAACCCAAGAAGAGATAAACAATTGTAAATATATATGCACCCAACAGAGGAACACCTCAATACATAAGGCAAATACTAACAGCCATAAAAGGGGAAATTGACAGTAACACATTCATAGTAGGGGACTTTAGCTCCCCACTTTCACGAATGGACAGATCATCCAAATTGAAAATAAATAAGGAAACACAAGATTCAAAGATACATTGGACAAGATGGACTTAATTAATATTTATAGATCATTTCAACCCGAAAAACAGAATACACATTTTTCTCAAGTGCTCATGGAACATTCTCCAGGATAGATCATATCTTGGGTCACAAATCAAGCCTTGGTAATTTTAAGAAAATTGAAACTGTATCAAGTATCTTTTCTGAAAACAACACTATGAGACTAGATATCAATTACAGGAAAATATCTGTAAAAAACACAAACACACGGAGGTTAAACAATGCACTACTTAGTAAAGAAGTAATAACTGAAAAATTCAAAGAAGAAATAAAAAAATAGCTAGAAACAAATGACAACAGAGACACGATGACACAAAGCTTATGGGATGCAACAAAAACAGTTCTAAGAGGGAAGTTTATAGCAATACAATCCTACCTTAAGAAACAGGAAACATCTCGAATAAACAACCTAAACTTGCACCTAAATCAATTAGAGAAATAAGAAGAAAAATACCCAAAAGTTAGCTGAAGGAAAGAAATCATAAAGATCAGATCAGAAATAAATGAAAAAAAAAATGAAGGAAACGATAGCAAAGATCAATAAAACTCAAAGCTGGTTCTTTGATAAGATAAACAAAATTGATACACCATTAGCCAGATTCATCAAGAAAAAAAGGGAGAAGACTGAAATCAATAGAATTAGAAATGAAAAATGAGAAGTAACAACTGACACTGCAGAAATGCAAAAGATCATGAGAGATTTCTACAAGCAACTCTATGCCAATAAAATGGACAATCTGGAAGAAATGGACAAATTCTTAGAAATGTACAACCTGCCAAGGCTGAATCAGGAAGAAATAGAAAATATGAACAGAACAATCACAATCAATGAAATTGAAACTGTGATTAAAAATCTTCCAACAAACAAAAGCTCAGGACCAGATGGCTTCACAGCGAATTCTATCAAACATTTAGAGAAGTGCTAACACCTATGCTTCTCAAACTCTTCCAAAATATAGCAGAGGGAGGAACACTTCCAAACTCATGCTACGAAGTCACCATCACCCTGAAACCAAAACCAGACAAGGATGTCACAAAGAAAGAAAACTAGAGGCCAATATCACTGATGAACATAGACGTTAAAATCCTCAACAAAACACTAGCAGAATCCAACAGCACATTAAAAGGATCATACACCATGATCAAGTGGGATTTATTCCAGTAATGCAAGGAATCTTCAGTATACGCAAATCAATCAACATGATACACCATATTAACAAAGTGAAGGAGAAAAACCATATGAACATCTCAATAGATGCAGAGAAAGCTTTCGACAAAATTCAACACCCATTTATGATAAAAACCCTGCAGAAAGTAGGCATAGAGAGAACTTTCCTCAACATAATAAAGGACATATATGACAACCCACTGCCAACATCATCCTCAATGGTGAAAAACTGAAAACATTTCCACTATGATCAGGAAGAAGATAAGGTTTACTACTCTTATCACTCTGATTCAACATAGTTTTGGAAGCTTTAGCCACAGCAATCAGAGAAGAAAAGGAAATAAAAGGAATCTACAGTGGAAAAGAAGAAATAAAGCTGTCATTGTTTGCAGATGACATGATACTATACATAGAGAATCCTAAAGATGCTACCAGAAAACTACTAGAGCTAATCAATGAATTTGATAAAGTAACAGGATACAAAATTAATGCACAGAAATCTCTGGTATTCATATACACTAATGATGAAAAGTCTGAAAGTGAAATTAAGAAAACACACCCATTTACCATTGCAACAAAAGAATACAATATTTAGGAGTAAACCTACCTAAGGAGACAGAAGACCTGTATGCAGAAATCTGTAAGACACTGATGAAGGACATCAAACATGATATAAATAGATCAAGAGATATAGCATGTTCTTCGATTGGAAGAATCAACATTGTGAAAATGACTCTACTACCCAAAGCAATCTACAGATTTAATCCAACCCCTATCAAAGTACCACAGGCATTTTTCACAGACCTAGAAAAATTTTTTTCAAAATGTGTATGGAAACACAAAAGAACCGGAATAGCCAAAGCAATCTTGGGAATGAAAAGCGGACCTGGAGGAATCAGGCTCCCTGATTTCAGACTATACTACAAAGCTACAGTAATCAAGAGAGTATGGTACTGGCACAAAAACAGAAATATAGATCAATGGAACAGAATAGAAAGCCCAGAGATAAACCCACACATATATGGTCACCTTATTTTTGATAAAGGAGGCAGGAATGTACAATGGAGAAAGGACATCCTCTTCAATAAGTGGTGCTGGGAAAACTGGACAGGTACATGTAAAGGTATGAGATTACAACACTAACACCATGCACAAAAATAAGCTCAAAATGGATTAAAGACCTAAATTTAAGGCCAGAATCCATCAAACTCTTAGAAGAAAACATAGGCAGAACGCTCCATGACATAAATCACAGCAAGATCCTTTTTGACCCACCTCTTAGAGAAATGGAAATAAAAACAAAAATAAACAAATGGGACCTAATGAAACTTCAAAGCTTTTGCACAGCAAAGGAAACCATAAACAAGACCAAAAGACAACCCTCTGAATGCGAGAAAATATTTGCAAATGAAACAACTGACAAAGTATTAATCTCCAAAATAATCAAGCAGCTCATGCAGCTCAATAACAAAAAAAACAACAACAACAAAAAAAACCCAATCCAAAAATGGGCAGAAGACCTAAATAGACATTTCTCCAAAGAAAATGTACAGGTTGCCAACAAACACATGAATGAATGTTCAAAATCATTAATCAATAGAAAAATCAAAACTGGTTGTGC
This sequence comes from Neophocaena asiaeorientalis asiaeorientalis, assembly GCF_003031525.2. Classification (NCBI taxonomy): domain Eukaryota; kingdom Metazoa; phylum Chordata; class Mammalia; order Artiodactyla; family Phocoenidae; genus Neophocaena; species Neophocaena asiaeorientalis. Next base: position 130,892 of record NW_020172680.1, read on the forward strand.
AGTGGTTGAGAGTCCACCTGCCGATGTAGGGGACATGTGTTCATGCCCTGGTACGGGAAGATCCTGCATGCCACAGAGCGGTGGGCCTGTGAGCCATGGCCGCTAAGCCAGTGCATTTGAAGCCTGTGCTCCGAAATGAGAGACCAAAACAGTGATAGGCCCGTGTACCGCAAAAAACAAAACAAAACTACAATGAGATATCAACTCACACTAATCAGAATGGCCATGATCAAAAAATCTAGAAACAATAAATGCTGCAGAGGGTGCAGAGAAAAGGAAATACTCTTGCACTGCTTGTTGGAATGTGAATTGGTACAGCCACTATGGAGAACAGTATGGAGTTTCCTTAAAAAACTACAAATAGAACTACCATATGACCCAGCAATCCCACTACTGGGCATATACCCTGAGAAAACCATAATTCAAAAAGAGTCATGTACAAAAATATTCATTGCAGCTCTATTTACAATAGCCTTGAGATGGAAACAACCTAAGTGTCCATCATCGGATGAATGGATAAAGAAGATGTGGCACATATATACAATGGAATATTACTCAGCCTTAAAAAGAAACGAAATTGAGCTATTTGTAATGAGGTGGATAGACCTAGGGTCTGTCATACAGAGTGTAGTAAGTCAGAAAGGGCAAGACAAATACTGTATGCTAACACATATATATGGAATTTAAGAAAAAAAAATATCATGAAGAACCTAGGCGTAAGACAAGAATAAAGACCCAGACCTACTAGAGAATGGACTTGAGGTTATGGGCAGGGGGAAGGGTAAGCTGTGACAAAGCGAGAGAGAGGCACGGACATATATACACTACCAACCGTAAGGTAAATATGTAGTAGAAAGCAGCCGCATAGCACAGGGAGATCAGCTCGGTATTTTGTGACCACCTGGAGGGGTGGGATAGGGAGGGTGAGAGGGAGGGAGACACAAGAGGAAAGAGATATGGAGACATATGTATATGTATAACTGATTCACTTTGTTATAAAGCAGAAACTAACACACCATTGTAAAGCAATTATACCCCAATAAAGATGTTTTAAAAAATAACATGGGAATGGCACAAAAACAAACACATCGATCATTGGAACAAAATACAGAGTCCGGAAATAAATCCAAAGTCATGTGGTCAATTAATCTATGACAAAGAAGGCAATAATATACAATGGGAAAGACAGTCTCCTCTATACGTGGTGTTGGAGAAACTGTACAAATTCACACAAAATAAAGAAAATGAAACAATTTCTTATATAATAAAAAAAAACCAAAATGGAGAAAAGACTTAAATATAAGACTTGAGAGAGAGGAGGGGAAGATGGCGGAAGAGTAAGACGCGGAAATCACCTTCCTCCCCACAGATACACCAGACATACATCTACACGTGGGAGCAACTCCTACAGAACACCTACTGAACGCTGGCAGCAGACGTCAGACCTCCCAAAAGGCAAGAAACTCCCCATGTACCTGGGTAGGGCAAAAGACAAACAAGGATAGGGACGGGACCTGCACCAGTGGGAGGGAGCTGTGAAGGAAGAAAGGTTTCCACACACTAGGAAGCCCCTTCGCGGGCGGAGACTGCGGGAGGCAGAGGGGGGAGCTACAGAGCCGCAGAGGAGAGCACAGCAACAGGGGTGCGGAGGGCAAAGCAGGGAGATTCCTGCACAGAGGATCGGTGCCAACCGGCACTCACCAGTCCGAGAGGCTTGTCTGCTCACCCGCCGGGGTGGGCGGGGCTGCAAGCTGAGTCTCGGGCTTTGGTCGGAGCGCAGGGAGAAGACTGGGTTTGGCTGCGTGAACACAGCCTGAAGGGGTTAGTGCACCACGGCTAGCCGGGAGGGAGTCCGGGAAAAGGTCTGGAGCTGCCGAAGAGGCAAGAGACTTTTTCTTCCCTCTATGTTTCCTGGTATGCGAGGAGAGGGGTTTAAGAACGCTACTTAAAAGAACTCCAGAGATGGGCGCGAGCCGTGGCTAAAAGTGCTGACTCCAGAGAAGGGCGTGACCCATGGCTAAAAGCACGGACCACAGAGACGGGCGCCAGCCATGGCTAAAACTGCGGACCCCAGAGACAGGCGCGAGCCGCGGTTAAAAACACGGACCCTCAGAGATGGGCGGGAGACGCTAAGGCTGTGGCTGCCACCACCAATTGGCCTGTGTGCGAGCACAGGTCACTATCCACACACCTCTTCCGGGGAGACTGCAGCCCTCCACTGCCAGGTTCTCGGGATCCAGGGACAACTTCCCCAGGAGAATGATGGCGGGCCTCAGGCTGGTGCAACGTCATGCCGATCTCTGCCTCCACAGGCTCGCCCTGCATCCGGACCCCTCCCTCCCCCCGGCCTGTGTGAGCCAGAGCCCCCGAATCAGCGGCTCCTTTAATCCCATCCTGTCTGAGCAAAAAACAGACGCCCTCCAGGGACTTACACGCAGAGGCGTGGCCTAATCCAAAGCTGAGCCCCTGGGAGCTGTGAGAACAAAGAAGAGAAAGGGAAATCTCTTCCAGCAGCCTCAGAAGCAACGGATTAAAGCTCCACAATAGATGTGGGATCTTCCCGGACCAGGGCTTCCACCCATGTCCCCTGAATTGGCAGGCAGATTCTTAATCACGAAAAAGCTGAGAGAGTTCAGCACCACAAAAACAGCTTTACAACAAATGCTAAAGGAACTTATCTAGGCAAGAAACACAAAAGAAGGAAAAGACCTATATTAACGAACCCAAAAAATTTAGAAAATGGGAATAGGAACATACATATCGATAATTACCTTAAATGTAAATGGAATAAATGCTCCCATCAAAAGACACTGATTGGCTGAATGGATAAAAAAACAAGACCCATATATATGCTGTCTACAAGAAACCCACTTCAGACCTAGGGACACATACAGACTGAAAGTAAGGGGATGGAAAAAGATATTCCATGCAAATGGAAACCAAAAGAAAGCTGGAGTAGCAATTCTTATATGGACAAAATAGACTTTAAAATAAAAAGTATTAGAAGAGACAAAGAAGGACACTACATAATGATCAAGGGATCGATCCAAGAAGAAGATATAACAATTGTAAGTATTTATGCACCCAACATAGGAACACCTCAATACATAAGGCAAATACTAACAGCCATAAAAGGGGAAATCGACAGTAACACATTCACAGTAGAGGACTTTAACACCTCATTTTCACCAATGGAAAGATCATCCAAAGGGAAAATAAAAAAGGAAACACAAGCTTTAAATGATACATTAAACAAGATGGACTTAATTGATATTCATAGGACACTCCATCCAAAAACAACAGAATACACATTTTTCTCAAGTGCTCATGGAACATTCTCCAGGATAGATCATATATTGGGTCACAAATCAAACCTTGGTTAATTTAAGAAAATTGAAATTTTATCAAGTAGTTTTCTGACTACAGTTCCATAAGACTAGATATCAATTACAGGAAAAGATCTGTAAGAAATACAAACACATGGAGGCTAAACAATACACTACTTAGTAACGAAGTGATCACTGAAGAAATCAAAGAAGAAACTTAAAAATACTTAGAAACAAATGACAATGGAGACACGATGATCCAAAACCTGAGGGATGCAGCAAAAGCAGTTCTAAGAGGGAAGTTTATAGCAATACAAGCCCACCTTAAGGAACAGGAAACATCTTGAATAAACAACCTAACTGTGCACCTAAAGCAATTAAAGAAAGAAGAACAAAAAACTCCCAAAGTTACCAGAAGGAAAGAAATCATAAAAATCAGATCAGAAAGAAATCATAAAAATCAAATCAGAAATAAATGAAAAACAAATGAAGGAAACAATAGCAAAGACCAATAAAACTAAAACCTAGTTCTTTGAGAAGATAAACAATATAGATACAAGATTAGCCAGACTCATCAAGGAAAAAAGGGAGACGACTCAAATCTATAGAATTAGCAATGAAAAAGGAGAAGTAATAACTGACACTGCAGAAATACAAAAGATCATGAGAGATTACTACAAGCAACTTTATGCCAATAAAATGGACAACCTGGAATAAACGGACAAATTCTTAGAAATGCACAACCTGTCAAGAATGAATCAGGAAGAAAGAGAAAATATGAACAGACCAATCACACGCACTGAAATTGAAACTGTGACTAAAAGTCTTCCAACAAACAAAAGCCCAGGACCAGATGGCTTCACAGGCGAATTCTTTCAAACATTTAGAGAAGAGCTAACATCTACCTTCTCAAACTCCTCCAAAATATAGCAGAGGGAGGAACACTCCCAAATTCATTCTACGAGGCCACCATCACCTTGATACCAAAACCAGACAAGGATGTCACAAAGAAAGAAAACTACAGGCCAATATCACTGATGAACATAGATGCAAAAATCCTAAACAAAATACTAGCAGAGTCCAACAGCACATTAAAAGGATCATATACCTAGATCAAGTGGGGTTTACTCCAGGAATTCATGGATTCTTCAATATACGCAAATCTATAAATGTGATAAACCATATTAACAAATTGAAGGAGAAAAACCATATGATCATCTCAATAGATGCAGAGAAAGTTTTTAACAAAATTCAACACCCATTTATGATAAAAACTGTGCAGAAAGTAGGCATAGAGGGAACTTTCCTCAACATAATAAAGGCCATATATGACAAACCCACAGGCAGCATCATCCTCAATGGTGAAAAACTGAAAGCATTTCCACTAAGATCAGGAACAAGACAAGGTTGCCCACTCTCACCACTCTTATCCAATATAGTTATGGAATTTTTAGCCACAGCAATCAGGGAAGAAAAGGAAATAAAAGGAATCCAAATCAGAAAATAAGAAGTAAAGCTGTCACTGTTTGCAGATGACATGATACTATACATAGAAAATCCTAAAGATGTCACCAGAAAACTACTAGAGCTAATCAATGAATTTGGTAAAGTTGCAGGATACAAATTAATGCACAGAAATCTCTGGCATTCCTATAGACTAATGATGAGAAATGTGAAAGTGAAATCAAGAAAACACTCCCATTTACCATTGCAACAAAAAGTATAAAATATCTAGGAATAAACCTACCTAAGGAGACAAAAGACCTGTATGCAGAAAATAATAAGACACTGATGAAAGAAATTAAAGATGATACAAATAGATGGAGAGATATATCATGTTCTTGGATTGGAAAAATCAACATTGTGAAAATGATTCTACTACAGAAATCCATCTACAGATTCAATGCAATCCCTATCAAACTATCACTGGCATTTTTCACAGAACTAGAACAAAAAATTTCACAATTTGTATGGAAATTCAAAAGACCCCGTTTAGCCAAAGCAATCTTGGAAACAAAAAATGGAGCTGGAGGAACAAGGCTCCCTGACTTCAGAGTATTCTACAAAGCTACAGTAATCAAGAGAGTATGGTACTGACACAAAAACAGAAAGATAGATCAGTGGAACAGGATAGAAAGTCCAGAGATAAACCCACACACATATGGTCACCTTACCTTTGATAAAGGAGGTAGGTATGTACATTGGAGAAAGGACAGCCTCTTCAATAATTGGTGCTAGGAAAACTGGACAGGTACATGTAAAAGTATGGGATTAGATCACTCCCTAACACCATACAGAAAAATAAGCTCAAAATGGATTGAAGACCTAAATGTAAGGCCAGAAACTATCAAACTCTTAGAGGAAAACATAGGAAGAACACTCTATGACATAAATCACAGCAAGATCATTTTTGACCCACCTCTTAGAGAAATGGAAATAAAAATAAACAAATGGGACCTAATGAAAATTCAAACTTTTGCACAGCAAAGGAAACCATAATCAAGACCAAAAGACAACCCTCAGAATGGGAGAAAATATTTGCAAATGAAGCAACTGACAAAGGATTTATTTCCAAAATTTACAAGCAGCTCATGCAGCTCAGTAACAAAAAAACAAACAACCCAATCCAAAAATGGGCAGAACACCTAAATAGACATTTCTCCAAAGAAGATATACAGACTGCCAACAAACACATGAAAGAATGCTCAACATCATTAACCAGTAGAGAAAAAAATGCAAATCAAAACTACAAGGAGAAATCATGTCACACCAGTCAGAATGGCCATCATCAAAAAATCTAGAAAAAATAAATCCTGGAGAGGGTGTGGAGAAAAGGAAACACTCTTGCATTGCTGGTGGGAATGTGAATTGGTTCAGCCACTATGGAGAACAGTATGGAGTTTCCTTAAAAAACTAAAAATAGAACTACCATATGACCCAGCAATTACACTACTGGGCAGATACCCTGAGAAAACCAAAATTCAGAAGGATTCATGTACCAAAATGTTCATTGCAGGTCTATTTACAATAGACTGGATATGGAAACAACCTAAGTGCCCATCATCGGATGACTGGATAAAGAAGATGTGGCACACATATATACAATGGAATATTACTCAGCCATAAAAAGAAACGAAATTGAGCTATTTGTAATGAGGTGGATAGACCTAGAGTCTGTCATATAGAGTGAAGTAATTCAGAAAGAGACAGACAAATACCATATGCTAACACATATATATGGAATTTAAGAACAAAAAGTGTCATGAAGGACCTAAGGATAAGACAGGAATAAAGACACAGACCTACTGGAGAACTGATTTGAGGATATGGGGAGGGGGAAGTGTGAGCTGTGACAAAGAGAGAGAGAGGCATGGACATATATACACTAACAAACCTAAGGTAGATAGCTAGTGGGTAGCAGCCGCATAGCACAGGGATATCAGCTTGGTGCTATGTGACTACTTGGAAGGGTGGGGTTGGGAGGGAGGGACATGCAAGAGGGAAGAGATATGGGAACGTATGTATATGTATAACTGATTCACTTTGTTATAAAGCAGAAACTAACACACCGTTGTAAAGCAATTATACCCCAATAAAGATGTTTTTAAAAATCTAGAAACAATAAATGCTGGAGAGGGTGCAGGGAAAAGTGGTCACTCTTGCACAGCTTGTTGGAATGTGAATTGGTAGAGTGACTATGGAGAACAGTATGGAGGTTCCTTAAAAAACTACAAATAGAACTACGATATGACCCAGCAATACCACTACTGGGCATATACCTTGAGAAAACCATAATTCAAAAAGAGTCATGTACCAAAATGTTCATTGCAGCTCTATTTACAATAGCCTTGAGATGGAAACAACCTAAGTGTCCATCATCGGATGAATGGATAAAGAAGATGTGGCACATATATACAATGGAATATTACTCAGCCATAAAAAGAAACGAAATTGAGCTATTTGTAATGAGGTGGATAGACCTAGAGTCTGTCATACAGAGTGTAGTAAGTCAGAAAGAGCAAGACAAATACTGTATGCTAACACATATATATGGAATTTAAGGGAAAAAAATGTCATGAAGAACCTAAGGGTAAGACAAGAATAAAGACCCAGATCTACTAGAGAATGGACTTGAGGATATGGGGAGGGGGAAGGGTAAGCTCTGACAAAGCAAGAGAGAGACATGGACATATATACACTACCAAATGTAAGGTAAATAGTTAATGGGAAGCAGCCGCATAACACAGGGAGATCAGCTCAGTGCTATGTGACCACCTCGAGGGGTAGGATAGGGAGAGTGGGAGGGAGGGAGACGCAAGAGGGAAGAGATATGGGAACATATGTATATGTATAACTGATTCACTTTGTTATAAAGCAGAAACTAACACACCATTGTAAAGCAATTATACTCTAATAAAGATGTAAAAAAAATAAATAACATATCAAAAAAAATACTTGAACTACAAAATTAAAATCACAGGAGAATGTGGTTTTATTTATTTATTTAAACACTTTATTGGATATAATTGCTTTACAATGTTTTGTTAGTTTCTGCTGTATAACAGAATGAGTCAGCTATATGTATTCATATATCCCCATATTCCCTCCCTTTTGTGTCTCTCTCCCACACTCCATATCTCACCTCTCTAGGTAGTCACAAAACACCGAGCAGATCTTCCTGTGCTATGAAGCTGCTTCCCACTAGCTATCTGTTTTTCATTTGGTAGCATATATATGTCAATGCTACTCTTTCCCTTTGTCCCAGCTTACCCTGCCCCCTCCCGTGTCCTCAAGCCCATGCTCTACATCTGCATCTTTATTCCTTTCCTGTCCCTTCCTGTCCCTCTCTTGCCCATTCCTACCCCTTCAAACAGTTTTTTTTTTCTTTTTTGGGGGGAGTTCCATATATGTGTACTTGAATACAGTATTTGTTTTTCTCTTTCTGGCTTACTTCACTCTGTATGATAGATTCTAGGTCCACACACGTCTCTACAATGACACAATTTTGTTTCTTCTTCTGGTTGAGTAATATTCCATTGCACATATATGCCACATCTTCTTTATCCATTCATCTGTTGATGAGCACTTAGGTTGCTTCCATGTCCAGGCTATTGTAAATAGTGCTGCAATGAACATTGTGGTACATGACTCTTTTTGAATTATGGTTTTCTCAGGGTATATGGTCCGTAGTGAGATTGCTGGGTCATATCGTAGTTCTATTTTTAGTTTTTTAAGGAAACTCCATACTGTTCTCCATAGTGGCTGTATCAATTTAAATTCCTACCGACAGTGCAAGAGGGTTCCCTATTCTCCACACCCCTTCCAGCATTTATTATTTGTAGATTTTTTGATGATGGTCATTCTGACCGGTGTGAGGTGATACCTCATTTTGGTTTTGATTTGCATTTCACTAATGATTAGTGAAGATGAACATCCTTTCATGTATTTGCTGGCAGTCTGTATATCTTCTTTGGAGAAATGTCCGTTTAGGCCTTCTGCCCATTTTTGGATTGGGTTTTTTCTTTTTTGATATTGAGCTGCTTGTATAGTTTGGAGATTAAGCGTTTGCCTGTTTTTTCATTTGCAAATATTTTCTCCCATTTTGAGGGCCGTCTTTTTGTATTGTTTATAGTTTCCTTTGCTGTGCAAAAGCTTTGAAGTTTCATTAGGTCTCATTAGTTTAATCTTGTTTTTATTTCCATTTCTCTAGGAAGTAGGCCTTAAAGTACCTTGCTGTGATTTATGTCAAAGAGTGTTGTTCCTATGTTTTCCTCTAAGAGTTTGATAGTGTTTGGCCTTACATTTAGGTCTTTAATTCATTCTGAGTTTATTTTTGTGTATGGTGTTAGGGAGTGTTCTAATTTCATTCTTTTACATGTAGCTCTCCAGTTTTCCCAGCACCACTTACTGAAGAGGCTGTCTTTTCTCCATTGTATATTCTTGCCTCCTTTATCAAAGATAAGGTGACCATATGTGCATGGGTTTACCTGTGAGCTTGCTATCCTGTTCCATTGATCTATATTTATGTTTTTGTGCCAGTACCATACTGTCTTGATTACTATAAATTTGTAGTATAGTCTGAAGTCAGGGAGCCTTGTTCCTCCTACTCCGTTTTTCATTCTCAAGATTGCGTTGGCTCTTCTGGGTCATTTGTGTTTCTGTACAACTTGCAAAATTCTTTTTTCTAGTTCTGTGAAAAATGTCAGTGGTCGTTGAATAAGGGTTGCACTGAACTTGCAGATTGCTTATGGTAGTATAGTCATTTTCACAATGTTGATTCTTCCAATCAAAGAACGTGATATATGTTTCCCTCTGTATCGTCTTTAATTTCCTTCATCAGTGTCATAGTTTTCTGCATCCAAGTCTTTTGTCTTCTTATGTGGGTTTATTCCTAGGTATTTTATTCTTTTTGTTGCAGTGGAAAATGGGAGTGTTTCCTTCATTTCTCTTTCAGATTTTCCATCATTAGTGTATATGAATGCAAGAGATTTCTGTACATTAACTTTGTATCCTACTACTCTACCAAATTCATTGATTACCTCTACAAGTTTTCTGGTAACATCTTTAGGATTCTCTCTATAGTACCATGTCATCTGCAAACAGTGACAGTTTTACTTCTTTTCCGACTTGGATTCATTTTGTTACTTTTTCTTCTCTGATTGCTGTAACTAAAATTCCAAAACTATTTTGAATGACAGTGGTGAGTGGGCAACTTGTCTTTTTCCTGATATTAGCAGAAATAGTGTTAGTTTTCACCATTGAGAATGACCTGGCTGTGGGTTTTTCATATATGGCCTTAATTATTTTGAGGTAGGTTCCCTCTATGCCCAATGTCTGGAGAGTTTTTATCATAAATAAGTGCTGTGTGTTGTTGAAATATTTCCCTGCATCTATTGAGCTGATCATATTGTTTTTATCCTTCAATTTGTTAAAATAGTGTATCACATTGAATGCCATTTGTATATTGAAGAATCCTTGCTTTCCTGGGATAAACCCCATTTGATAATAGTATATGAGCCTTTATTGTACTGTTCGTTAGTGTTTGCTAGTATTTTGTTGAGGATTTTTACATCTATGTTCATCAGTGATTTGGCCTGTAGTTTTCTTCTTTTGTGACATCTTTGGTTTTAGTATCAGGGTGATGATGCTCTCATAGAATGAGTTTGGGAGTATTCCTCCTTCTGCTATATTTTGGAAAAGTTTGATAAGGATAGGTGTTAACTCTTCTCTAAATGTTTGATAGAATTCACCTGTGAAGCCATCTGGTCCTGGGTTTTTGTTTGTTGGAAGATTTGTAACCACAGTTTCCATCTCAGTGCTTGTGATTGGTCTGCTTATATTTTCTATTTCTTCCTGATTCTGTCTCAGGAGGTTTTGTGTTTCCAAGAATTTGTCCTTTCCTTCCCAGTTGTCCATTTTACTAGCATAGAGTTGCTTGTAGTACTCACATGTTCCTTTGTATTTCTGCAGTGTCAGTTGTTACTTCTCCTTTTTCATTTCTAATTCTATTGATTTGAGCCTTCTCCCTTTTTTTTGATGAGTCTGGTTAGTGGTTTATTAATTTTGTTTACTTTCTCAAGAACCAGTGTTTAGTTTTATTGATCTTTGCTATTGTTTCCTTCATTTGTTTTTCATTTATTTCTGATCTTATCTGTATGATTACTTTCCTTCTGTTAACTTTGTGGGGGGTTTTTTGTTTGTTTCTTCTTCGTCTCCTTTCTCTGATTGCTTTAGGTGTAAAGTTAGGTTGTTTATTTGAGATTTTTCTTGCTTGTTGAGGTAGGATTATATTGCTATAAACTTCCTTCTTAGAAGAGTTTTGCTGTATCCCAGCTGTTTGGTGTCGTGTTTTTTTTCATAGTCATTTTTTCTAGGTATTTCTTTTAATTTTTCTTTGATTTCTTTAGTAATTTCTTGTTTATTTATTAGCATATTGTTTCAACTTCGTGAGTTTGTACTTTTTACGAGTTTTTTTTTTCCTGTAATTGATATCTAGTCTCATAGTGTTTTGGACGGAAAAGATACTTTATATGATTCCGATTTTCTTAAATATACCAAGGTTTGATGTGTGACCTAAGATATGATATATCCTGGAGAATGTTCCATGAGTACTTGAGAAGAAAGTGTATTCTATTGGTTTTGGATGAAATGTCCTAAAAATATCAACTAAGTCCATACTATTTAATGTGTCCTTTAAAGCTGTGTTTCCTTATTTATTATCACTTTGGTTCCTCTGTCCATTGGTGAAAGGGGGTGTTAAAGTCACCTGCTATGATTGTGTTACTCTCAATTTCTGCTTTTATGGTTGTTAGCATATGCCTCATGTATTGAGGTGCTTCTATGTTGGGTGCATAAATATTTATTATTGTTACATCTTTCCTTTGATAGATCCCATGATCGTTAGGTAGTGTCCTTGTTTTTCTCTTGTAATAGTCTTTAGTCTATTTTATCTGACATGAGAACTTCTACTCCAGGTTTCTTTTGATTTCCATTTGCATGTGATATCTTTTCCCATCCCCTCAATTTCAGTCTGTATGTATCCCTAGGTCTGAATTGGGTCTCTTGTAGACAGTATATATATGGGTCTTGTTTTTGTATCCATTCAGCCAGTTTATGTCTTTTGGTTGGAGCATTTAATCCATTTACATTGAAGATAATTATTGATATGTATGTTCCTATTACCATATTCTTCACTGTTTTGAGCTTGTTATTGTAGGGCTTTTCCTTCTCCTTTGTTTCCTGCCTAGAGAATATCCTTTAGCCTTTTTTGTAAAGCTGGTTTGGTGGTGCTGAATTCTCCTAACTGTTGCTTGTCTGTAAAGTTTCTAATTTGTCTGTGGAATCTGAATGAGAGCCTTGTTAGGTAGAGTAAACTTGGTTGTAGGTTTTTCCCATTCATCACTTTTAATATGTCTTTCTACTCCATTCTGCCTTGCAGAGTTTCTGCTGAAAGATCAGCTGTTAACCTTATGGGGGTTCCCTTGTATGTTATTTGTTGTTTTTCCCTTGCTGTATTTTAATATTTTTTCTTTGTATTTTAATTTTGATCGTTTGATAAATATGTGTCTTGGCGTGTTTCTCCTTGGATTTATCCTGTATGGGACTCTGAGTTTCCTTGACTTGATTTCCTTTCCCATGTTAGGGAAGTTTTCAACTATAATCTATTCAAATATTTTCTCAGTCCCTTTTTGTTTTCTTCTTCTTCTGGGACCCCTGTAATTTGAATCTTGGTGTTTTTAATGTTGTCCCAGACTTCTCTATTCTTTTCATTCTTTTTTCTTTATTCTGCTTTACAGTAATTATTTCCATTATTTTATCTTCCAGGTCACTTATCCACTCTTCTGAATCAGTTATTCAGCTATTGATTCCTCCTAGAAATTTTTTATTTCATTTGTTGTGTTTTTCATAATTGTTTGGTTACTCTTTAGTTCTTCTAGGTCCTTTTTTAAATTTTCTTTATTTTCACCATTCTATTTCCAAGATTTTGGATCATTTCTACTATCATTACTCTGAATTATTTTTCATGTAGACTGCCTATTTCCTCTTCATTTGTTTGGTGTGGTGGGTTTTTACCTTGCTGCTTCATCTGCTGTGTATTTCTCTGTCTTCTCGTTTTGCTTAACTTACAGTGCTTGGGTTCCCCTTTTCATAGACTGCATGTTTGTAGTCCCCGTTGTTTTTGACATCTGTCCCCAGTCGATAAGGTTGGTTCAGTTGCTTCTGTGGGTTTCCTTTTGGAGGGGACTGGTGCCTGTGTTCTGGTGAGTGCAGCTAGATCTTGTCTTTCTGATGGGCAGGACCACATCAGGTGGTGTGTTTTGGGGTGTCTGTGGACTTATTATGACTTTAGGCAGCCTCTATGCTAATGGCTGTGATTGTGTTCCTGTCTTGCAAGTTGTTTGGCATGAGGCATCCAGCACTGTAGCTTGCTGGCCATTGTGCGGAGCTGTGTGTTAACGTTGAAATGGACATCTCTTGGAGAGCTCTCGCCAATTGATATTATGTGCGGCCAGGAGATCTCTGGTTGTCCAATGTCCTGAACTTGACTCTGCCACCTCAGAGGCTCAGGCCTGACACCAGCCTAGAGCACCAAAACCCATTCAGCCACATGGGTCAGAAGAAGAGGGAGAAAAAATAAATAAGTAAATAATAAAAAATAAATTATTAAAATAAAAAAGTAATAATATAAAAAAAGAAGAGAGCAACAAAACCAATAAACAAATCCATCAGTGTAACAAGCAGTAAAACTATACTAAGATAAACATAAAAATCAGAAGCAAGTCAGTCGTAGACAGAAAACCGTAAGTATACATTTGCTCCCTAAGTCCACCTCTCAATTTTGAGATGGATCATTGTCTTTTCAGATATTTCACAGATGCAGTGAACATCAAGTTGATTGTGGAAATTTAATCCACTGCTCCTGCAGAGGCTGCAGAAGGAAGTTCTCCTTCTCTTATTTTCTTGCACAGCTCCTGATGTCCACCTTTGGTTTTTCGCCCCCACTCCACATGTAGGTCACCCTCACACACCTGTTCCCCGCCCAGATAGGAGGGAATTAAAGCAGTGGTTGTTTAGGGGGCTCTTGCTGACTCATGCTGTGGGGGAGTGAGGGGTACAATAGTTATAATTGGAATGTGGGACAAGCCTGCAGCAGCAGAGAGCAGCATGACATTGCAACAGCCTGAGGTGCATCATGTGTTCTCCCAGGGAAGTTGTGTCTAGATCATGGGACCCTGGCAGTGGTGGGCTGCACAAGCTCCCAGGGGGGTTGTGGTGTGGTTAATGACCTGTGCTTGCACACAGCATTCTTCATGGCTAAAGCAGCAGCATTAGTGTTTCATGCCTATCTCTGCTGTCTGAGCTGATAGCCATGGCTTATACCCATCTCTGGAGCTCCTTTAAATGTTTTTTGCCTTCTGTGGGCATACAGGGAAGGAATCCTCTCTCCTCACACAGCCCAAAACAATAGTCTCTTGTCTCTTAGGCAGATCCAGACTTCTATCTGGACTCCTTCCTGGCTAGCTGTGCCACACTAGCCCCCTGCAGGCTGTGTTCATGCAGCCAACTCCAGTCCTCTCCCTGGGATCTGACCTCCAAAGTCCTAACTTCAGCTCCCAGCCCCCACCCCACCCCCAACATGTAAGGAGACAAACCTCTCAGAGGGGGATATGTTGGTCAACCCTGATCCTCTCTGCAGGAATCTATCCACTTTGTCCTCTGCACCCATGTTCCTGCACTCTCCTCCATGGCTCTGAAGCTTCCCCCTTGCCCACCTGCATCTCCACCAGTGAAGGGGCTTCCTAATGTGTGGAACCCTTTCCTCCTTCACAACTCCTTCCCATAGGTTCAGGTTCCATCCCTAGTCTTTTGTCTCTTTTTTTTCTATTGTCTTTTGACCTCCCCATGTACATGGGTATTTTCTTGCCTTTTGGGAAGTCTGAGGTCTTTTGCCAGAGTTCAATACATGTTCTGTAGAATCTGTTCCAAGTGTTAATGTATTTTTGATGTATTTGTGCAGAGGAAGTTTATCTCCACGACTTATTCCTCTGCCATCTTGAAAGTCCCCTGAGAATGTGGTTTTAGAGCAGGAGCTCACCCTTCTCCATTCTTTGATCAATGAATAGTTTCTGCTCTGTTATACCAACTGGAGGAGGAGAAGGAAGAAAAGGAGAAGGAGGGGTGGGTGGAGAATAAAAATAATCAGAGTATGTTCTTTGACATCAGTCTCAGTGATATTTTCTTTGTATAGGTCTCCTTGGCGAGGGCAAGTAAGCAAAAATAACCAAATGGTAATACATCACACTAAAAACTTTTTTTCTCGGCAAAGGAAACTATAAACCAATATAAAAGGCAAACTTCTGAATAGGAGAAGATACTTGTAAATGATTTACCCAATAACGGGTTGATATCCAAAACATGTAAAGAACTCATAGAACTCGCTACCAAAAACTCAGACAACCTAATTAAGAAGTTGGTAGGCAGATGATCTGAATAAACATTGTTTCCAAAGTAACAATTGAGATGGCCAACAGCACAGGAAATTGTCCTTGAAGCACTAATCATCAGAGAAATGATAATCAACACCACAGTGAGATATCACCTCACACCTGTCAGAATGGTGATTATCTAAAAGACAAGAAATAACAAGTGGACAGCATGTGAAGAAAAAGAATCACTTGTGAACAGTTGGTGGGGATGTAAATGAGTACAGCTACTGTGTAAAAGACTTCTGGGTGTTCATTCAAAGAATACAGAAACACTGATTCAAAAAGATATATTTATCCTATGTTGATTGCAGCATTATTTACAATATTATGGATATGAAAACAACCTAAGTACCCACCATTGTATGAATTAATAAAGAAGATGAATTAAGAATATTATAATAATATATATTGTACATATAAAATACATATATATTGTCTATATAATATATACATTGTATATAATATATAATGTATATAAGAATATATATTGTAAATATAGTATACAATACATAACATATATAACATAATATGTAATATATACTTATATATGAATAAGATTTTATGTGTATATACACAGTTCTTTGAAAAGAAAAATAAAATTGATATACCTTCAGTCAGACACATGAAGAAAAAAAGAGAACATAAATAAAATCAGAAATAAAAAAGAAGTTACCATCAACACCACAGAAATATTATACAAAGGATTGTAAAAGATTACTACAAATAACTACATGTCAATAAAATGGACAATGTAGAAGAAATGCACAAATTTCTATAAATTTATAATCTCCCAAAATGGAAAGGTAAGAAATACAAAATATGAAAAGATCAAATACCAGTAAAGAAACTGGACAACTACAAAAATTTCTAAACAAAACAAAACAAAAATGTCCAAGACCAGATGGCTTCACAAGTAAATCTACCAAACATTTAGAGAAAAGTTAACACCCATCCTTCTGAAACTATTCCCAAAATTTACAGAGTAAGGAGGGCTTCCCAACTCATTTGACAAGGCCACTATCACCCTGATAGCAAAACTAGATGAAAATGCCCCCCACACACAAAAATAAAATTGCTGGCAGTATCACTGACAAACATAGATGCAAAATACTCAACAAAATATTAGCAAACCAAATTCAACAATACATTGAAAGGATTACTAACTATGATCAAGTGGAATTTATCACAAGGTTCCAAGTATGGTTCAATATCCATACATCAATATATATGATATTCACAAAAAGCAGAATAATAACTATTTGAACATCTTAATAGATGCAAAAAAAGAAAAGAAAAAAGCTTTTTCCAAAATTCAACATCCATTTATGATTATGTCTCCACAACGTGCATACAGAGGGAATATTCTTCATCATATTTAAAGTCATATAAAATAAGCTTATGGTTAACACCATACTCAGTGATGAAAATTTGAAAGCGTTCTTGCTAAATTCAGGAATAAGACAAGAATGCCCACTTTCACTGATCCTATTTAACATAGTATTGGAAGTCTTAACCCCATTATCAGACAAGAAAAAGAAATAAAACAAATCTGAATTGGAAAGGAAGCTGTAAAACTGTCTCTGTTTGCAGATAACATGATGTTATACATGGAAAATCCAAAAAATGCCACTGGAAACCTGAAGACCTCTAAGATGAATTCAGTGAAGTTGCAGGATACAAAATTAATTTATTTCATCTCTATACACTAACAACAAAGTATCAGAAGGAGAAATTAAGGAAACACCCGCATTTAAAAACATATCAAAAGGAATAAAATACCTACAAATAAATCTAAATAAGTAAAATATCTGTACTTGGAAAACCATAAGATGCTGACAAAGAAATTTGAATATGACACCAAAAGATGTAAAGATATACAGTTTTCATGTATTTGAAGAATTTATATTGTTAAAATGACTATACTACACAAAGCAATCTACAGATTGTGTGCAACCTCTATCTAAATATCTATGACGTTTTTCACAGAACAAATAATCCTAAAATTCAAATGGAACCACAAAAGGCCCAAAATAGTTAAAACAATCTTGAGAAAGAACAACAGAGCTGGAGATATCACTCTCCCTTACTTCAGACTACAAAGCAACAGTCATGAAAACAATATGGTACTGGCAGAAAAGCACATATATCCATGGAATAGAATAGAGAAATCAGAAATAAACCATGAATTTATGGTCAATTAATCTATGACAATTGAGGCAAGAATATACAAGGGATATATTACCACTTTTCTGTAAGCGGTGTGGAAAAACTGGACAGCTACATATAAAAGAATGATATTAGAACACTTTCTCACACTATATAGAAAAATAATTTCAAAATGGATTAAAGACCTAAATGTAAGACCAGAAACCATAAAACTCCTAGAAGCAAACATAGGCAGAACACTGTCCAACATAAAGAGTAGTGAGATGTTTTTGATCTGTTTCCTTTTTTTTTTACATCTTTATTGGAGTATAATTGCTTTACAATGCTGTGTTAATTTCTACTTTATAACAAAGTGAATCAGTTATACATATTCATACGTTCCCATATCTCTTCTAAGGCAAAATAAAAGCAAAAAATAAACAAATGGACTTGATTAAACTTAAAAGCTTTTGCACAGCAAAGGAAACCTTCA
Source organism: Neophocaena asiaeorientalis asiaeorientalis (assembly GCF_003031525.2). NCBI lineage: Eukaryota > Metazoa > Chordata > Mammalia > Artiodactyla > Phocoenidae > Neophocaena > Neophocaena asiaeorientalis. Next base: position 148,843 of record NW_020172680.1, read on the forward strand.
ATATGAGTAAAGCACACCCTACTGAATGGGGAAAAATATCTGCAAATGATAGGGCTGATAAGGAGTTAACATCCAAAATATATAAACAGCTAATACACCTAAATATGAAAAACAACATAATTAAAATGTGGGCAGAAGACATGAATAGAGAGTTAAGATATACAGGCACCTGAAAAGATGCTCAACATTACTAATCATCGCAGAAATGCAAATCAAAACCACAATAATAACCCGTTAAACCTGTCAGAATAACTATCATCAAAAAGACTGCAATTAAAAAGTGTTGGTGAGGATGTGGAGAAAAGGGAACACTTTTACACTGTTGGTGGGAATGTAAATTGGTGGAGTCACTGTGGAAAGCATTATAGATATTCCTGAAAATGCTAAAAATAAAACTACCATAAGATCCAGCAATTCCACTCCTGGGTATAACATATATGGATATAAGTGAAGAAAAAAAACCACACCAGTTCAAAAAGATATATGCACCCCTGTGTTCATTTCAGCGTTGTTTACAATAGCCAAGACATGGAGGCAATCTGTGTCCATCAACAGATGAATGGAAAAAGAAGATATAGTGTATATATACACAATGGAATACTACTATGGCATAAAAAATATGAAATTTTGCATTGTACAAGAACATGGATGGACTTGGAATGTATTAAACTTAGTGAAATGAGTCAGAGAAAGACAAATACTGTATATTATTACTTACACATGGAATGTAAAAATCAAAATGAATGAATATAGCAAAACAGAAAGAGAGTCACAGACATAGAGAACCAACTAGTGGTTACAAGTGCGGAGAGGGACTGAGGGAGGGGCAAGATGGGGTAGCTGTTTAAGAGGTACAAACTACTATGTTTAAGAGGTGCAAACTACTATATTTACAAACTAAATAAGCTTACAAGGATATATTGTACAGCATTGTATATATAGTCAATATTTTATTATAACTTTTAAAAATTAATTTTTATTGAGGTATAGTTGTTTTACAATGTGTTAGTTTCTACTGTACAGCAAAGTGAATAAGTTATATGTAAACATATATCCCCTCTTTTTAAGATTTTCCTCCCATTTAGGTCACCACAGAACACTGAGTAGGTTCTCTGTGCTATACAGTAGGTTCACATCAGTTGTCCATTTTATATATAATATCTACAAAAATGGTACAGATGAGCTTATTTTCCAAGCAGAAATAGACACAGACATAGAGAGCAAACATATGGATACCAAGGGAGAAAAGGTTGGGGTGGGAGTAACTGGGAGATTGGGATCGACACATGTACACTATTATAACTTTAAACGGAGTATAATCTACAGAAATTTTGAATCAATATGTTGTTACGCTAACATATTGTAAATCAACTACACCTCAGCAATAAATAAATATATGCATACATAAATCCTCCACTTGCACTATGTATGTTCCCTGAGAGAATTATGATAAGTAAAATATTTCAGACAGAGGAAGACAAATAATTTATAATCACACTTACATTGTCAGTGAAAATACCTAAATTATAGAAACAGAGTAGAATGGTGGTTATCAGGGGTTAGTGGTGGTGGAAATGGACAATGGTGTTGGCAGTCTGCATGGGTTGCAATCCACAGGACCTGGTCCCTGCCATTTGGGTGATATGAGGAGCCTGAGGGCCAGCTGGGTCCTGGGCCTGGCTCTCTCAGTGATGATGGCTGGGAAGGGTCTGGGGACCTGGCCCTGAGGGAGCCACTAGCTGAGATCTTCCTGATAGCTGGGCCTGGGCACTGGTGTGAGGAACAAGATTGGGTGCTGGACGAACTCTCCAGGGAAGGGTAAATTGCGTGACCAGGGACTCCCTTCTCTTAGCCAGGGCATGGACCATAGAGGGTGAAAGTTGTACCTTGAGACCTTGCCCTTTCTTGTTATAACATAGAATTATAGCATTTGTTTTGGGGGAAATTTATAGGAACATCATGACCTGACCTCAAGAGAAAAGGATCTGACATCAAGAAGTCTGCAACAACTAACAATGCCCCTCCCTCACCTTTCCTATAAAAGGGTTTTGCTGAAAGCTTTCAGGAAGTTCGGGGTTTTTAAGGCATGAGCCACTCAACTCCCTGTATGGGCCTGCAATAATCCTTTCTCCTCTCCAAACTCCAACGTTCTGGTATTATTTGGCCTCACTGTACATTGGGCACCCAAACTTGTGTTTGGTAACAGTAGCACCTTATCTCCCAATTCTATGGAGGGTAAGAGACTGTCTCAGAGAATGCCTCACTCCAAAACTACCTTCTATCACAAATGTATGAGAAGTTTATTATTCCTGTGTATAAAGCAAATTAGCAAACACTAATTGGCCATCCCAATTACCAGGTGAATTTAGGACAAACTGTGACAAATGTTGCTGTCAGGTCTTACTTGAGGACTACTTATTCTTTTGAGAATGTTTGTAATGGATTTTGTTTACTAAGATGTACATAAAATATATCTTTTGTCCTTGCGATCTTTTAGTAGATTGCTTATTATGTGTATCACATTATGGCTTAATACTTATTCAATAATAGACAGGTTTTCTTTCTCTTATGTCTTTCTGGATTTATGGAGAGGGTTTCTAGCTTGGCAAGAAAATTTCTTTCAACTATATTACTCCCAAACAACACATTTTCTTAACCAGCTGCTTTCTGGGTTGGGGAGATATGGCTAATGCGGTGAACTCTGGGAAACAGACACAGATATAGCAGTACCAGGCAAAAAGAAGAAAATCAATTGTCAGGTAAATTGCACTCTCTCAAAATTCATATGTTGAAGCCCTAACTCTCAGTACTTTTATAAGGAAACTCCATACTGTTCTCCATAGTGGCTGTATCAGTTTATATTCCCACAAACAGTGCAAGAGTGTTGCCTATTCTCCACACCCTCTCCAGCATTTAAAGTTTGTTTAATTTTTGATGATGCCCATTTTGACCAGTTTTGATTTGCATTTCCCTACAGATTACTAATGTTGAGCATGCTTTCATGTGTTTGTTGGCAATCCTTATATCTTCTTTGGAAAAATATATATTTAGGCCTCCTGCCCATTTTTGGATTGGGTTATTTGATTTTTGGTATTGAGCTGCATTAGATGCTTGTATATTTTGGATATTAATTCTTTGTCAGTTACTTCATTTGTAAATATTTTCTGCCATTCTGAGGGTTGTCTTTTCATGTTGTTTATGGTTTCTTTTGCTTTGCAAAAGCTTTTAAGTTTCATTAGGTCCCATTATTTTATTTTTGCGTTTATGCCCATCTCTCTACAAGGGGGTCAAAAGGATCTTGTTCTGATTTATGTCATAGAGTGTTCTGCCTATGTTATCCTCTAAGAGTTTAATGGTGTCTGGCCTTCTATGTAGGTCTTTAATCCATTTTGAGTTTATTTTTGTGTATGGTGTTAGGGAGTGTTCTAATTTCATTCTTTTACATGTAGCTGTCTATTTGTCCCAGCACCACTTATTGAAGAGGCAGCCTTTTCTTCATTGTACATTTTTGTATCCTTTATCAAAGATACGGTGACTTTATGTGCATGGGTTTAACTCTGGGCTTTCTATCCTGTTCCATTGATCTATATTTCGATTTGTGTGCCAGGACCATACTCTCTTGATTACAGTATCTTCAGAGTATAGTCCAAAGTCAGGGAGACTGATTCCTCCAGCTCCGTTTTCCTTTCTCAATTATACTTTAGCTATTCGGGGTCTTTCATGCTTCCATAAAAATGTGAATATTTTTGTTTTAGTTCCATGAAATATTGCATTGGTAGTTTGAAAGTGATTGCATTGAATATGTAGATTTCTTTGGGTAGTATAATTATTTCACAATATTCATTCTGCCGAACCAAGGACATGGTATATCTCTCCATGTGTTTGTATCATCCTTAATTTCTTTCATCAGTGTCTTATAGTTTTCAGGATATAGGACTTTTGTCTTCTTAGGTAGGTTTATTCCTATGGATTTTATTCTATATGTTGCAGTGGTAAGTGGGCGTGTTTCCTTAATTTCTCTTTCAGATTTTTCATCATTAGTGTATAGGAATGCAAGAGATTTCTGTGCATTAATTTTGTATCCTGCTACTTTACCAAATTCATTCATTAGCTCTAGTAGTTTTTTGGTACAAACTTTAAGATTCTCTATGTATAGCATCATGTCATCTGCAAACAGTGACAGCTTTACTTTTTCTTTTATGATTTGGATTCCTTTTATTTCTTTTTCTTCTCTGCTGTGGCTAAAATTTTCAAAACTATGTTCAATAATAATAGTGAGAGGAGAAACATTGTATTGTTCCTGATCTTACTGGAAATGGTTTCACTTTTTCACCATTGAGAATGATGTTGGCTGTGGGTATGTCATATAAGGCCTTTATAATGTTGAGGCAAGTTCCCTCTATGTCTACTTTCTGGAGGGTATTTATCATAAGTGGGTGTTGAATTTTGTTGAAAGCTTTCTCTGCATCTATTGAGATGATCATATGTTTTTCCTCCTCCAATTTGTTAATATGGTGTATCACATTGATTGATTTGCATATATTGAAGATTCCTTGCATTCCTGTGATAAACCCCATGTGAACATGGTATTTGATCCTTTTAATGTGCTGTTGGATTCTATTTGCTAGGATTTTGTTGAGGATTTTTGCATCTATGTTCATCAGTGATATTGGCCAATAGTTTTCTTTCTTTGTGACATCTTCGTCTGGTTTTTGTATCAGGGGATGTTGGCCTTCTAGAATGAGTTTGGGAATAATCCCTCATGTGCATATTTGGAAGAGTTTGAGAAGGAAAGGTGTTAGCTCTTCTCTAATCATTTGATAGAATTCACCTGTGAAGCCATCTGGTCCTGGGTTTTGTTTGTTGGAAGACTTTTAATCACAGTTTCAATTTCAGTGCTTGCGATTGGTCTGTTCATATTTTCTATTTTCTCCTGGTTCAGCATTGGGTGGTGTGCATTTCTAAGAATTTGACCATTTCTTCCATGTTGTCCATTTTATTGTCATATAGTTGCTTGTAGTAATCGCTCATGTTCCTTTGTATTCCTGCAGTGTCATTTGTTACTTCTCCTTTTTCATTTCTACTTCTATTGATTTCAGTCTTCACCCTTTTTTTCGTAATGAGTCTGGCTGTTTATCAATTTTGTTTATCTTATCAAAGAACCAGCTTTTAGTTTTATTGATCTTTGCTATCGTTTCCTTCATTTCTTTTTCATTTATTTCAGATATGATCTATTTTTTTTTAACTTTTTTTTGGGGGGGGGAGGTATGCAGGCTGATCACTGTTGTGCCTCTCCCGTTGCGGAGCACAGGCTCCGGACCCTCAGGCTCAACGGCCATGGCTCACGGAGGCAGCCGCTCCACGGCATGTGAGATCTTCCCGGACCAGGGCACGAACCTGTATCCCCTGCAACAGAAGGCGGACTCTCAACAAATGCACCACCAGGGAATCCCTCATTTTTTCCTTTTTTTTTTTTTCAGGAAAATAAAAAGGTATATATATAGTTTAATCTTTATTGGAGTAAAATTGCTTTACAATGGTGTGTCAGTTTCTAATATATAACAAAGTGAATCAGTTATACGTACACATCTGTTCACATATCTCTTCCCTCTTGCGTCTTCCTACCTCCAACCCACCCTATCCCACCCCTCCAGGCGGTCACAAAGCACGGAGCTGATCTCCCTATGCTATGCAGCTGCTTCCCACTAGCTATCTATTTTACATTTGGTAGTGTATATATGTCAATGTTACTCTCTCACTTATTTGAATCTGTAGTTTGCTTTGGGTAGTAGAGTCATTTTCACCGTGTTGATTCTTCCAATCCAAGAATATGGTATATCTCTCCATCTAGTAGTATCATCTTTAATTCCTTTCATCAGTGTCTTATAATTCTCTGCATACAGGTCTTTTGTCTCCTGAGGTAGGTTTGTTCCTAGATATTTTATTCTTTTTGTTGCAATGGTAAATGGGAGTGTTTTCTTTATTTCACTTTCACATTTCTCACCATTAGTGTATAGGAATGCCAGAGATTTCTGTGCATTAATTTGTATTCTGCTACTTTACCAAATTCATTGATTAGCTCTAGTAGTTTTCTGGTAGCATCTTTAGGAATCTCTATGTATAGTATCATGTCATCTGCAAACAGTGCCAGCTTTACTTCTACTTTTCCGATTAGGATTCCTTTTATTTCCTTTTCCTCTCTGATTGCTGTGGCTAAAACTTCCAAAATTATGTCGAATAAGAGTGGTGAGAGTGGGCAACCTTGTCTTGTTCCTGATCTTAGTGGAAATGCTTTCAGTTTTTCACCACTGAGGATGATGTTCGCTGTGGGTTTGTCATATATAGCCTTTATTATGTTGAGGGAAGTTCCCTCTATGCCTATTTTCTGCATGGTTTTTTTCATAAATCAGTCTTGAATTTTGTCGAAAGATTTCTCTGCATCTATTGAGATGGTCATATGGTTTTTCTCCTTCAATTTGTTAATATGGTTTATCACATTGATTGTTTTGCGTATATTGAAAAATCATTGCATTCCTGGAATAAACCCCTCTTGATCATGGTGTATGATCCTTTTAATGTGCTGTTGGATTCTGTTTGCTACTATTTTCTTGAGGATTTCTGCATCTATGTTCATCATTGATATTGGCCTGTAATCTTCTTTCTTTGTGACATCCTTGACTGGTTTTGGTATCAAGGTGATGGTGGCCTCGTAGAACGAATTTCGGAGTGTTCCTCCCTCTACTATATTTTGGAAGAGTTTGAGAAGCATAAGCGTTAGCTCTTCTCTAAATGTTTGAAAGAATTCCCTGTGAAGCTATCTGGTCCTGGGCTTTTACTTGTTGGAAGATTTCTAATCACAGTTTCAGTTTCAGTGATTGTGATTGGTCTGTTCATATGGTCTATTTCTTCCTGATTCAGTCTTGGCCGGTTGTGCATTTCTAAGAATTTGTCCATTTCTTCTAGGTTTTCCATTTTGTGGGCATAGAGTTGCCTGTAGTAATGTCTCATGATCTTTTGTATTTCTGCAGTGTCAGTTGATACTTCTCCTTTTTCATTTCTCATTCTATTGATTTGAGTCTTATCCCTTTTTTTCTTGTTGTGTGTGGCTAATGGTTTATCAATTTTGTGTATCTTCTCAAAGAACCAATTTTTAATTTTATTGATATTTGTTATCATTTCCTTCATTTCTTTTTGATTTATTTCTGATCTGATTTTTATGATTTCTTTCTAACTGCTAACATTGGGGTTTTTTTGTTCTTTCTCTAATTGCTTTAGGTGCAAGTTGAGGTTGTTTATTTGAGGTGTTTCCTGTTTCTTAAGGTAGTTTTTTATTGCTGTCGACTTTCCTCTTAGAACTGCATTTTCTGCATCCCATAAGTTTTGAGTCGTCGTGTCTCCATTGTCATTTGTGTCTAGGTATTTTTTAATTTCTGCTTTGATTTCTTCAGTGAGCACTTCGTTATTAAGTAGTGTATGGTTTACCCTCCATGTGTTTGTATTTTTTACATCTTTTCCTATAACTGATATCTAGTCTCATAATATTGTGTTCGGAAAAGATCCTTTTAACAATTTCAATTTTCTTAAATTTACCAAGGCTTGAAATGGGATCCAAGATATTATCTATCCTGGAGAATGCTCCATGAGCACTTGAGAAAGAGGTATTCTGTTGTTTTTGGATGGAATGTCCTATAAATATCAATTAAGTCTGTCTTGTTTAATGTATCATTTAAAGCTTGTATTTCCTTATTTATTTTCATTTTGGATGATCTGTCCATTGGTGAAAGTGGGGTGTTAAAGTCCGCTACTATGAATGTGTTACTGTCGATTTCCCCTTTTATGGCTGTTAACATCTGCCTTATGTATTCTGGTGTTCCTATGTTGGGTGCATAAATATTTACAACTGTTATACCTTTTTCTTGGATCGATCCCTTGATCATTATGTAGTGTCCTTCTTTGTCTCTTCTAATAGTCTTTATTTTAAAGTCTATTTTGTCTGCTATGAGAATTGCTACTCCAGCGTTCTTTTGGTTTCCATTTGCATGAAATATATTTTTCCATCCCCCTACTTTCAGTCTGTATGTGTCTCTAGGTGTGAAGTGGGTCTCTTGTAGACAGCAAATATATGGGTCTTGTTTTTGTATCCATTCAGCCAATCTGTGTCTTTTGGTGGGAGCACTTAGTCCATTTACATTTAAGATAATTATCAATATGTATGTTCCTATTCTCATTTCCTTAATTGTTTTGGGTTTGTTATTGTAGGTCTTTTCCTTCTCTTGTGTTTCTTGCCTAGAGGGGTTCCTTTAGCATTTGTTATAAAGCCGGTTTCGGGTGCTGAATTCTCTCATCTTTTGCTGTCTGTAAAGGTAATAATTTCTCCATCAAATCTGAATGAGATTCTAGCTGGGTAAAGTAAACTTGGTTGCAGGTTTTTCTCCTTCCTCACTTTAAATATGTCCTTCCAGTCCCTTCTGGCTTGCAGAGTTTCTGCTGAAAGATCAGCTGTTAACCTTATGGGGATTCCCTTGTGTGTTATTAGTTGTTTTTTCATTGCTGCTTTTAATATGTTTTCTTTGTATTTAATTTTTGACAGTTTGGTTAATATGTGTCTTGGCGAATTTCTCCTTGGATTTATCCTTATGCAATTCTCTGTGCTTCCTGGGCTTGATTAACTATTTCCTTTCCCATATTAGGGAAGTTTTAAACTATAATCTCTTCAAATATTTTCTTAGTCCCTTTCTTTTTCTCTTTTTCTTCTGCAACCCCTATAATATGAATGTTGGTGCACTTAATGTTGTCCCAGAGGTCTCTGAGACTGTCCTCAGTTCTTTTTATTATTTGTTCTTTATTCTGCTCTCCAGAAGTTATTTCCACTATTTTATCTTCCAGGTCACTTATCTGTTCTTCTGCCTCGGTTATTGTACTATTGATCTCACTTAGAGTATTTTTAATTTCATTTATTGTGTTGTTCATCGTTGTTTGTTTCATCTTCAGTTCTTCTATGTCCTTGTTAAATGTTTCTTGCATTTTGTCTATTCTATTTCCAAGATTTTGGATCATCTTTACTATCATTATTCTGAATTCTTTATCAGGTAGACTGCCTATTTCCTTTTCATTTGTTAGGTCTCGTGGATTTTTATCTTGCTCCTTCATCTGCTCTATGTTTTTATGTCTTCTCATTTGACTTATCTTACTGTGTTTGGTGTCTCCTTTTCGCAGTCTACAGGTTCGTAGTTCTCATTGATTTTGGTGTCTGTCCCCAGTGGCTAAGATTGGTTCAGTGGGTTGTGTAGGCTTCCTGGTAGAGGGGACTAGTGCCTGTGTTCTCGTGGATGAGGCTGGATCTTGTCTTTTGGGTGGGAAGGTCCACGTCTGGTGGTGTGTTTTGGGGGTGTCTAAGAACTTATTATGATTTTAGGCAGCCTCTCTGCTAATGGGTGGTGTTTTGGTCCTGTCTTGCTAGTTGTTTGACATAGGGTGTCCAGCACTGTAGCTTGCTGGTCGTTGAGTGAAGCTGGGTGCTGGTGTTGAGATGGAGATCTCTGGCAGATTTCCGCCGTTTGATATTATGTGAAGCTGAGAGGTCTCTTGTGGACCAGTGTCCTGAAAGTGGCTCTCCCACCTCAGAGGCACAGCACTGACTCCTGGCTGCAGCACCAAGAGCCTTTCATCCACACAGCTCAGAATAAAAGGTAGAAAATGTAGAAAGAAAGAATTAGTAGAAGTAGAAAGAAAGAAAGGAAGAAAGAAAGAAAGAAAAGGCAGGGAGGGAGGGAGGGAAGAAGGAAGGAAGGAGGCAAGGAATGAAAAAAGAAAGAAACAAAGAAGATAAAGTAAAATAAGATAAAGTTATTAAAATAATTAAGAGAATAATTTTTTAAAAAGGATGGATAGAGTCCTAGGACAAATGGTGGAAGGAAAGCTATACAGAGAAAATCTCACACATAAGCATACACATTACACTCACTAAAAGAGGAAAAGGGGAAAAAATCAAAAATCTTGCTCTGAAAGTCCACTTCCACAATTTGGGATGATTCATTGTCTAAAGGAGGGAAGAAAGGAAAGATAGAAAGAATATTCAATAAAATAAGATAGTTATTAAAATAAACAATAATTATTAAGAAAAAAAAATTTTTTTAAGGAAAAATAGAACCCTAGGACAAATGGTGGAAGCAAAGCTATACAGACAAAATCTCACAAAGGAGCATGCACATACACACTCACAAAAAGAGGAAAAGGGGAAAAAATCATAAATCATGCTCTCAATGCCCACCTCCTCAATTTGGGATAATTCGTTGTCTATTCATGTATTCCCCAGATGCAGGGTACATCAAGTTGATTGTGGATCTTTAATCCGTTGCTTCTGAGGCTGCTGGGAGATATTTCCTTTCCTTTTCTTTGTTTGCACAGCTCCTGGGGCTCAGCTTGGGATTTGGCCCTGCCTCTGAATGTAGGTCGCTGGAGAGCAACTGTTTTTCGCTCAGAGAGGACGTGGTTAAAGGAGCCGCTGATTCGGGGGCTCTGGCTCACTCACTCAGGCCGGGTGGAGGGAGGGGCATGGAGTGATGGGCAAGCCTGCGGCAGCAGAGGCCACCATGACGTTGCACCAGCCTGAGGCACGCCCCGCGTTCTCCCAGGGAAGTTGTCCCTGGATCTCGGGACCCGGGCAGTGGCAGGTTGCACAGGCTCCCCGGAAGGGGTGGGAGTGTGTGGATATTGACCTGTGCTCGCACACAGGCTATTTGGTGGCGGCAGCAGCAGCCTTAGCGTCTCATACCCATCTCTGGGGTCTGCGCTTTTAGCCGCGGCTCGCGCCCGTCTCTGGAGCTCCTTTAAGCAGCGCTCTTAATCCCCTCTCCTCGTGCACCAATTGTTGCTGTGCTGTTCTCCACGGCTCCAAAGCTTTCCGCCTCCACCACCCGCAGTCTCCGCCCACAAAGGGGTTTCCTAGTGTGTGGAAAACTTTCCTCCTTCACAGCTCCCTCCCACTGGTACAGGTCCCGTCCCTATCCTTTTGTCTGTTTTTTCTTTTGCCCTACCCAGGTGCGTGGGGA
>NW_020172680.1:160131-185845 GCF_003031525.2 Neophocaena asiaeorientalis asiaeorientalis
CTAGCTGTTCCTTCTGCTAACTTTGGGAGTTTTTTGTTCTTCTTTCTCTAATAGCTTTTGATGTAAGGTTAGGTTATTTACTTGAGATGTTTCTTGTTCCTTAATGTAGGATTGTATTGCTATATACTTCCCTCTTAGAACTGTTTTTGCTCCATGCCATAGGTTTTGGGTCGTGGTGTTTTCATTACCATTTGTGTCTAAGTATTTTTTATTTCCTCTTTAATTTATTCAGTGATCTCTTGGTTATTAAGTAGTGTATTGTTTAGTTTCCATGTGTTTGTATTTTATACAGATTTTTCCTGTAATTGATATCTAGTCTCATACCGTTATGGTCGGAAAAGATACTTGATATGATTTCAACTTTCTTTAATTTACCAAGGCTTGATTTGTGACCCAAGGTATGATCTCTCCTGGAGAATGTTCCATGAGCACTTGAGAAGAAAATGTATTCTGTTGATTTTGAATAGAATGTCCTATAAATACCAATGAAGTCCAACTTGCTTTATATATCATTTAAAGCTTTTGTTTCCTTATTTATTTTCATTTTGGATGATCTGTCCATTGGTGAAAGTGGGGTGTTAAAGACCTCTATTATGATTTTGTTACTGTCAATTTCCCCTTTTATGGCTGTTAGTGGTCGCTTTATGTATTGAAGTGCTCCTATGTTGTGTGCATAAATATTTACAATTGTTATATCTTCTTCTTGCATTGATCATTATATAGTGTCCTTCTTTGTGTTTTGTAATAGGCTTTGTTTAAAGTTGTATTTTGTCTGAAATGAGAATTGCTACTCCAGCTTTCTTTGATTTCAATTTGCATGGAATATCTTTTTTCCATCCCCTCACTTTCACTCTGTATGTGTCTCTAGGTATGAAGAGGGTCTCTTGTAGACAGCATATATACAGGTTTTGTTTTTGTATCCATTCAGCCAGTCTATATCTTTTGTTTGGAGCATTTAATACATTTATATTTAAGGTAGTTATCAATATGTATGTTCATTCCTATTCCCATTTTCTTAATTGTTTTGGGTTTGTTATTGTAGGTCTTTTTCTTCTCTTGTGTTTCCTGCCTAGAGAAGTTCCTTTAGCATTTGTTGTAAAGCTGGTTTCGTGCTGCTGAATTCTCTTAGCTTTTTCTTGTCTGTAAAGGTGTTAATTTCTGTGTCAAATCTGAATGAGATCCTTGCTGGGTAGAGTAATCTTGGTTGTACGTTTTTCTTCTTCATAACTTTAAATATGTCCTGCCAATCCCTTCTGGTTTGCAGAGTTTCAACTGAACGATCAGCTGTTAATCTTATGGGGATTCCTTTGTGTGTTATTTGTTGTTTTTCTCTTACTGCTTTTAATATTTTTTGTTTGTATTTAGTTTTTGATAGTTTGATTAATATGTGTCTTGACGTGTTTCTCCCTCGATTTTTCCTGTATGGGACTCTCTGTGCTTCCTGTATTTTATTAACTATTTTCTTTCCCATATTAGGGAAATTTTCAACTTTAATCTCTTCAAATATTTTCTCAATCCCTTGCTTTTTCTCTTCTTCTTCTGGAACCCCTGTAATTCAAATGTTGGTGTGTTTAATGTTGTCTCAGTGTTCTCTGAGACTGTGCTCATTTCTTTTCATTCTTTTTTCTTTAGTCTGCTCTGCAGTATTTATTTCCACTATTTTATCTTCTAGATCACGTCTCCATACTTCTGCCTCAGTTATTCTGCTACTGATCCCTCCTAGAGAATTTTTAATTTCATGTATTGAATTGTCCATCACTGTTTGTTTGCTCTTTTGTTCTTCTAAGTCCTTGTTAAATAAACATTTCTTGTATTTTCTCCATTCTATTTCTCAGATTTTGGATCATCTTTACTCTCATTATTCTGAAATCTTTTTCAGGTAGACTGCCTATTTCTTCTTCATTTCTGAGGTCTCGTGTGTTTTTGTCTTTGTCCTTCATCTTCTGTGTGTTTCTCTGTCTTCTCATTTTGCTTAACTTACTGTTTTGGGGGTTTCTTTTTCTCAGGTTGCAGGTTGGATGTTCCTGTTGATTTGGTGTCTCTCCCAGTTGCTAAGGTTGCTTCAGTGGGTTGTGTACGCTTCCTGTTATAGGGGACTAGTGCCTATGTTTTGGTGGATGAGGCAGGTCCTTGTCTTTCTTGTTGGCAGGTCTACATATGGTGGTGTGTTTTGGTGTGTCTGTGGTCTTATTATGATTTTAGGCAGGCTGTGTGCTAATGGATGCGTTTGTGTTACTGCTTTGCTAATTGTTAGGCATAGAGTGTCCAGCACTGTAACTTGCTGGTCGTTGAGTGGAGCTGGGCCTTGGTGTTGAGATGGAGATCTCTGCGAGTTTTTTACCCTTTGATATTACAGGGAGCTTGGAAGTCTCTTGTGGACCAGTGTCCTGAACTTGTCTCTCCCACCTCAGAGGCACAGCCCTGATGCCTGGCTGGAGCACCAAAAGCCTGTCATCCACACAGCTCAGATTAAAAGTGAGAGAGGGAAGGAAGGAAGGATGGAAGGAAGAAAGGAAGGAAGAAGGAAAGAAAGAGAAAGAAGGAAGATAAAATGAAGTAAAATATTTCACAGAAAAAATAAGTAGTATAAATAAAAAATTTAAGTAGTAAAGAAATAAAAAGAAAGAAAGAAAGAAGAGGGCAACCTAACCAAAAAACAAATCAATGAATGATAACAAATGCTAAAATCTATACATAAAAAACAAGAAAAAAGAAAAAACAGACAGACAGAACCCTAGGCCAAATGGTAAAATTGAAGCTAAACAGACAAAATCACACACAGAAGCATACACATACACACTCATAAAAAAGAGAAAAAGGGGACAAAATATATATAGCATTGCTCTCAAAGTGCACCTCCTCAATTTGGCATGATTTGTTGTCTATTCAAGTATTCCATAGACGCAGGATACATCAAGTTGATTGTGGACATTTAATTTGCTACTTCTGAGGCTGCTGGGAGAGATTTCCCTTTCTCTTCTTTGTTAGCACAGCTCGTGGGTTTCAGCTTTGGATTTGGCCCCGCCTCTGCGTGTAGGTCGCCTGAGGACATCTGTTCTTCCCTCAGATAGGACGGGGTTAAAGCAGCAGCTGATTCGGTGGCTCCGGTTCACTCAGGCCATGGGAAGGGAAGGGTACGGAGTTCTCTGTGTGCCTGCGGCTGCAGAGCCCAGTGTGATGTTGCATCAGCCTTAGGTGTGCCATGTGTTCTCCCAGGGAAGTTGTCCCTGGATGTGGCAGCCTACACGGGCTCCCCAGAAGGGGGAGGTGTGTGTGGATATTGACCTCTGCTTGCAAACAGGTTTCTTGCTGGCTGCAGCAGCAGCCTTAGCGTCTCATGCTTGTCCCTGGGGTCCCCGCTGATAGCCGCAGCTCACGCCTATCTCTGGAGCTCATTTAAGTGGTGCCCTTAATCCTCTCCTCTCGCACAGCAGGAAACAAAGAGTAAAGAAAAAGCCTTTTGCCTCTTTGGCATCTCCAGACTTTTCTCCGTACTCCCTTCCGGCTAGCTGTGGCACACTAGCCCCCTTCAGGCTGTTCATGCCTCCAACCCCAGTCTTCTCCATGGGATCCGACCGAAGCCCGAGCCTCAGCTCTCAGTCCCACCCGCCCCGGCGGGGGAGAAGACAAGCCTCTCAGGCTGGTGAGTGCTTGTCGGCACCGATCCTCCCACAGTCTCTGCCCACGAAGTGGCTTCCTAGTGTGTGGAAACATCTCCTCCTTCACAGCTCCCTCCAATATGTGCAGGTCCCATCCCTTTTCTTTTGTCTCTGTTTTTTTCTGTTTTGTTTTGCCCTACCCAGGTACGTGGAGAATTTTTTGCCTTTCGGGAGGTCTGCGGTCTTCTGCCAGCGCTCAGTAGGTGTTCTGTAGGAGGCGTTCCACATATAGATGTATTCATGATGTATTTGTGGGGAGGAAGGTGATCTCCATGTCTTACTCTTCCACCATCTTGACGCTCCCTCCCAACTGGCTCCCTGCAGTCCACCTACCACACCAATACAGAATTTTAAAATGATCCATATCAAAACAAAATTGTTTTAAAGGTATGCACTTAAGAAAATCTTTTTATGTTTCCTTTTCAAGCTACAATCAATAAAACATACACAGCTTAATGGACTTGCCTCTTCCCAGCACCAGGGGTCTCCAGAGAGTCCCACATAACTGTACGTCTGAAGCCTGGGAAAAGCACCAACACATTCCACCAGTGATAACACAGAAGCAGCACCAGTGGAGACTAGGATTCCATCCCTTAGCCACTGTAGACATTCATGACCCTGCTCTTCTAAACACATTTCAGAGTGGGGAGACCACAAACCTTACAACTGTGGACAGAGTAGACAACCTGCGTGATCCACAACTATCCCCCTTACCCTGTCCACAAGGTGGAGACGGTGTCTCAGGAGATCCGAGATACAAGGAAATTTCCCCTATCCCAGAGACAACAGACACTTTGGCAGAGGCAAGGAAGCAACTGTCAAAATTCCCAAGAACCGACAATGAAGCATTTATACTCAATTAAAAATTAATATCAAATAAAAGTTTTTTAAAAAGAATAAGAGAAATCCCCTAAAGAATAAATAATAGAAGAGAGATAATCAGTCTACTAGACAGAGTTCAAAAAGGGGGTAATCAAAATGCTATTTGAATTAAGAAAGCTTATCAGTATAAACCCAGTAATTGTTTTCATTGTGTGTTTTTTTTCATATTGAGCTGCATGAGCTGTTTTTAATATTTTGGAGATTAATTATTTGTCAGTTGCTTCGTTTGGAAATATTTTCTCCAATTCTGATGGTGGTTTTTTCATCTTGTTCTTGGTTTTCTCTGCTGTGAAAAAGCATTTATGTTTAATTAGGTCCCATCTGTTTATTTTTGTTTTATTTTCATTACTCTAAGAGGTGGGTCAAAAATGACCTTTCTGTGGTTTATGTCAAAGGATTGTTCCTAAGTTTTCCTCTAAGGGTTTTATAATGTCTGGCCTTACATTTAGTTTTTGAACCCATTTGGAGTTTATTTTTGTATATGGTGTTTGCGAGTGTTATAATTTTATTCTTGTAAATGTACCTGTCCAGTTTTCCAGGCAACACATATGAAAAAGACACTCTTTTCTCCATTGTGTATTCTGTCCTCCTTTTTCATAGATTAGGTGGCCATAGGTGTATGGGTTTTTCTCTGGGCTTTCTATCCTTTTCCACTGGTCTATATTTCTGTTTATGTGACAGTACCATACTGACTTTATTACTGTAGCTTTATTATACAGTCTGAAGTCAGGTAACCTGATTCCTTAAGCTCTGTTTTTCTTTCTCTAGATTACCCTGGCTAGTTGGGGTCTTTTGTGTTTCCATGCAGATTGTAAAATATTTTGTTCTAGTTCTGTGAAAACTGTCACTGGTAATTTGATAGGGATTGCATTGAAACTATAGACTGCTTTCGGTAGAATAGTCATTTTCAAAATATTGACTCCTCCAATCCAAGATCATGGTATATCTCTCTATCTGTTTGTGTCATATTTGATTAATTTCATCAGTAACATCGTTTTCTGCACATAGGTCTTTGCCTTCTTAGGTAGGTTTACCCTAGGCATTTTACTCTTTTTGATGTGACATAAAATGGTAATGTTTCCTTAATCTCTTCTTCTGGTCTTTTGTCATTACTGCATAGGAATGCAAGAACTTTCTGTGTATTAATTTTTTATCCTTCATTTTTAATGAATTCATTGAGTTCTTGTAGCTTCCTTGCGCCATCTTTAGGATTTTCTATGTATAGCATCATGTTTTCTACAAAAAGTAATACTTTTACGTCTTCTTTTCCATTTTGAATTTTTTATTTTCTTTTTCTTCCCTGATTGCCATGGCTAAGACTTCTAAAACTATGTCAAATAATAGTGGTGAGACTGGACCTTTTATTTTGTTCCTGATATTAGAGGAAATGCTTTCAGTTTTTCACCATTCAGAATTATGTTTCCTGTGGTTTTGTCATATATGACCTTTATTATGTTGAGGTAGGTTCCCTCTATGCCCACTTTCTGGATAATTTTTATCATAAATGCTTATAGAAGATTGTCAACATTTTTTCTTCATCAATGAGAGGATCATATGATTTTAATCTTCAATTTTTTTAATATGCTGTATCACACTGATTGATTTGCCTGTATTGAAGAATCCATGCATCCCTGGAAAAAATCCCATTTGTTCATGGTGTATGATATTTTTAATATGTTGTTGGATTTGGTTTCCTAGTAATTTTTGAGAAATTTTGCTTGTATGTTCATCAGATATATTGGTCCTAATTTTCTTTTTCTGTCATATCTTTCTCTGGTTTTGGTATCAGGGTGTTGGTGACCTCATAGAATGGGCTTAAGAGTGTTCCTACCTCTGCAATTATTTGGAAGAGTTTGAGAAAGATTAGTGTTAACTTCTCTGTAAATATTTGTTACAATTCACCTGTGAAGCCATCTGGTCCTGGTCTTTAGGTTGTTGGAGGATTTAAAATCACAGTTTCAACTTCATTACTTCTGATTGGTCTCTTCATATTTTAGGTATATTCCTTGCTCAGTTTGGAAGATTGTACCTTTCTAATAGTTTGTCCACTTTTTCCAGGTTGTCCATTTTATTGGCATATAAATACTTGCAATGGTCTCTTATGATCATTTGTATTTCTGCAGTATCCATTGTAACTTCTCCTTTTTAATTTCTAACTTCATTGATTTGACTCTTCTCCCTTATTTTATGGATGAATCTGATGAAATGTTTATTAATTTTCTTTATCTTCTCAAAGAACCAGCTTTTAGTTTTATTGATCTTTCCTATTGTTTTCTTCATTTCTATTTCATTTAATTGTGCTCTGTTTTTTATGTTTTATTTCTTTCTACTAACTTCAGGCTTTGTTCTTCTTTCTCTAGGTGCTTTAGGTGTAAGGTTAAGTTATTTGAGATTTTTCCTGTTTCTTCAGGTAGGATTTTATGGAAATAAACTTTCCTCTTAAAACTGATTTTGCTGCATAGGATTTAGGTCTTCATGATTTTTTGATTTCTTCAGTGATCCATTGGATATATAGTAGCATATTGTTTAGCTTCCCACTTTTGTGTTTTTTACATTTTTTCTTTTCCTATAATTGATTTCTAATCTCATAGAATTGTGCTCAGAAGATACTTAATACAATTTCAATTTTCTTAAATTTACCAAGGACTGGTTTGTTACCAAAGATATGATCTATCTTGGAGAATGTATCATGTGCACTTGAAAGGAAAGAGTATTCAGCTGCATTCAAATGGAATGCTCTGTAAATATCAATTATGTCCATTGTGTCAAATGATTCACTTAAGCCCTGTGTTTCCTTATTAATATTCTGTCTGGATGATATGTCCTTTGATGGAAGTGGGGTGTTAAAGTCCCCTAATATTATTGTGTAACTGTTGATTTGCCTTTTATGCCTGTTAGCATTTGCCTTATATATTGAGTTGCTCCTATGTTGGGTGCCTAAATATTTACAATTTTTATATCTTCTTCTTGGATTGATACCTTGATTATTATGTAGTGTCCATCCTTGTCTCTTATGACTGTCTTTATTTCAAAATCTATATTTTTCTGATACGAGTACTGCTACTCCACTTTTCTTTACATTTATGTTCGCATGGAAAAACTTCTTCCATCTCTTCATTTTCAATCGTGTCTCTATGTCTGATGTGGGTCTGTTGTAGACAGCGTATATACAAGTCTGTTTTTGTATCCATCAGCCACTCTGTGTCTTTTGGTTGGAGGATTTAATCCATTTACATTTAAGGGAATTATGGATCTGTATGCTTCTTTTACCATTTTATTAATAGTTTTGGGTTTGTTTTTGTATGTGATTTTCTCTCATTTCCAGCCTAGAGAAATTGTTTTATCATTTGTTGTACAGCTGGTTGCTGGGGCTGAATTCTATTACTTTTGCTTGTCTGTATAGTTTTCAATTTTCCATCAAATCTGAAAGATATTCTTGCTGGGTAATCTTGGTTGTAGGTGTTTTGCTTTCATCATTTTAACTATATCATGTCACTCCCTTCAGGCTTGCAGAGTCTCTGTTGAAAAATTATCTGATAGTCTTAAGCATATCCCCTTGCATGTTATTTGTTGCTTTTAATATTTATTCTTTTTATTTAATAGTTGTTAGTTTGATTAATATGTGCCTTGCGATGTTTCTCTTTGGATTTATCTTGTATAGGACTCTCTGTGCTTCCTGGACTTGGGTGACTATTTCCTTTCCCATATTAAGGAAGTTTTCAACCAAAAATCTCTTCATATAGTCTCAGATTCTTGTTCTTTCTCTTCTTCTTTGGGACCCCTGTAAGTTGAATATTGGTATATTTAATGTTGTCCCAGAAGTCTCTGTGACTGTCTTCATTTCTTTTCATTTTCTTTTTCTTTATTCTGTTCCAAAGCAGTTATTTCTACCATGTGTCTTCCAACTCATCTATCCAATTTTCTTCATCAGTTTTTCTTTTCTATTGATGACTTCTAATGTATTTTTTATTTGTTTTTGTGTGGCTCAACACTCTTTTTTTATTTTTTCTAGGTTTTTGTTAAACATTTCTTGTACCTTCTCAATCTGTGCCTCCATTAATTATCTGAGTTCTTTGAACATGTTTACTATCATCATTCTGAATTATTTTTCAGGT
Source organism: Neophocaena asiaeorientalis asiaeorientalis (assembly GCF_003031525.2). Taxonomy (NCBI): domain Eukaryota; kingdom Metazoa; phylum Chordata; class Mammalia; order Artiodactyla; family Phocoenidae; genus Neophocaena; species Neophocaena asiaeorientalis. Next base: position 168,788 of record NW_020172680.1, read on the forward strand.
AGATTGCCTATTACCTCTTCATTTATTTGGTCTTATGAGTTTGTACCTTGCTCCCTTGTCTGAAATATATTTCACTGTCATTTCATTTTGTTTAATCACTGTGTTTGTACTCTCCTTTTCACAGGCTCCAGGATCATAGTTCTACTTGCTTCTGTTTTATGCCCCCTCTTGGGTGAAATTTGTCCAGGGGTTTGTGTAGACTTCTTGGTGGGAGTGACTGGTGCCTTTGCTCTCTTGGGTACAGCTGTGTCTTGCCCTTCTGTTGGGCAGGATTGCATCGGAGGGTTGCTTTGGAGTGTCTCTGAGCTTAGTACATCTTTAGACAGCCTGTCTACTGATGCATTTGTCTGCATGCCTGTTTTGCTGGTTTTCTGTTCTGAGTCATCCAAAATTGGATTCTGCAGGCAGTTGGATGGAACCAGGTATTGATGCTGAGATGGAGACCTCCAGGAGAGCACACAATGGTTAATATTCTCTGGGTCAAGGAATTCTCTGGCTGTCCATCATCTTGAATTCAGTGCTTCCACACTGGGGTCTCAGATCCAACACCTTTTTGGGGAACCGAGATTCCACAAGCCACAGCAACAGCCAAAAAATAAACAAAAAAGAAAAGAAAAGAAACAAGCAAACCCCAAGACAATAACAAAAACAAAAGGAAACAACACGAATAAAAAAAAATTACAAAAACAAAGATTATAACAAAAACAAACAAAAATGCGAGAAAAGAAAACAGTGAAACAAAAGTACCCTCAAAAGGAAACAAACAATAAAAACAAACCAATAAAATCAAAAACAGCAAGCAAAGTAAAAAAATGCAAAGAAAACATAAAAGAAACTCAAAAAAGTTGATAAAAGAAAAAAGATAAAACATACCAAAAAATAAAAAAACACAAACAAAATAGAAAAATAAACACTGAAAAGTAAAAAGTATATTAAAAATGTTAGTAAAATAAAACAAAAATAAATGAATAAAAATTTTAAAGAAATAAAAAAACAACAACTACAGAACAAAATGAAGCAATGATAACTATTCTTGGAGCCTCTGCTGTCAGTGTCCTTTCCCACATACTGAGCCACAGCCAAATTTTGCCTCCCCAGTAGTCCTTCCAATACTTCTAGGTAGATCTCTGGACCTGCTCTGGGCACTGTGGGTACAGATCAGACTCTGACCTGGCCCAGCTGACACACATACCTGCCCACAAATTACACAGCTGCTAAAGCTAGACTGGTCCATTCAGATATCCCACAGATGTAGTGTTTACCAAGCCAATGACCAGGATTTAATCCATAGCTTATTCACGTGTATAGACAGACTTCTGTTCCTTTTCCTTAGTTGCACAGCCCTTCTAGCTCAGCTTTGGTTTTGGCCCCACCCCTGTATATGAGCCACTCTCAGGCATCTGTTCCGCACCCACGTGAGAGGGGGGAAATCCAGTGGCTGACTGGGGCACACGTGCTTGACTGGGATGAGGAGGGTTAAGGTGGACACAATTCTGGTACACATGGTCAGTCCAATGGTATCCCCCTTTATTGCCTGCTTTTTCATTGGGAGTACTTCCTCTGCCTTTTAAAGTCACTTAACGATTTACGTGTCTGTAAATTTAGGAGAAATAGTTATCTACTGTGGTCCTTTTGTAAAATATAAATATAGTTGATGTACAATATTATATGTTACAGTTGTACAACATAGAGACTCACAATTTTTAAAGATTATACTCCATGTATAGTTATTAGAAAATATTGACTATATTCCCTGAGTTGTACAGTATATTTTTATAACTTATTTATTTGAAACATAATAGGTTGTACCTATGAATCCCCTACTCCTATCTTGCCCCTTCCCTCCTTCCTCTCTTCACTGGTAGCCATTAATTTGTTTTCTTTCTCTGTGACTCTGTTATACTTTGGTGGGAGCAGGGAAAGAAGCATGCTGGTTCTCCATGCCAGTTGAGTAAGTGCTGACAATGGACACTGCCACCACACTTGAAGCAAAACCCATGCCTCTATGTTTTCTCTGTGTATCTAGACTGAATCTTTTACCATGGCCAAGCTGGACCAGATCCTGCACCAAGCTCTGATGAAGAATGTGAAGGGGATGGGCTCCTTGGTGGTGCAGTGGTTGAGAGTCCGCCTGTTGATGCAGGGGACACGGGTTTGTGCCCCGGTCTGGGAAGATCCCACATTCCACGGAGTGGCTAGGACCATGAGCCATGGCCGCTGAGCCTACACTGCACATCCGGAGCCTGTGCTCTGCAACGGGAGAGGCCACAACAGTGAGAGGTCTGCATACCACAAAAAAGAAAGAAAGAAAGAAAAAAAGAATGTGAAGGGCTGTGGTATTTACCATTTAAATTGGGTCGTGTAGCTAGGTGGCAGCCACCAGGGCAAAGCTCTCTTTGCACTGATTCTTGGCAGGCCAGCAACCACATTCTCTTCCTGAGTACAGTTTAGGATTTTCCAGCCATTCAAGCTGTAACATAAATTCTGCCAGAAGCCAAGGGAGCTTGTCTTCTCCATGCTGGACCCCAGGACTGGGACATCCAGTGTGTGTCTCTACACACTCCACTCCCAAGGGCAAGGCTCCACCCATGTGGACCATCCCTTCCTTTCAGAATCCTCCCAAGAGTGGAGGTCTGGACCCTATGCATTTTTTCTGTCCTTCCTAGTTACATGGAAATATTTTTGCAGGTTTGCTTGTATAGGAGTTCTTCTGTGAGTCTCTAGTTAGTTTTCCATGAAAAATTTTCCATATGTAGTTGTATTTTTATTTTGTTTGAGGAGTATAGACAAACCTTGGAAATGGTAAACAAAAACAATCCTCTACAAGACACAGTAGGTGTGACTGTCAAAAATCAATGGCAAAGAGAGAATTCCAAAAGCATCAAGAGAAATAAAGATAGAAACTTACACAGGAAACCTCATTTGGCTTTTAGCAGATCTGTCAGGTGAAAACTTACAGGCAAGGGGAGTGTGGCATGATATATTCAAATTGCTGGAGAAACATGAAAACTTCTGACCAAATTGTCCTTCACAAAAATGAAGAAAAATTTCCCAAAAAAACAAAAGTGAAGGATTTAATCACCATTGAGACTTACATTACAAGAAATCCTGAAAGAAATTCTCGAAGCTGAATTTCAATTACTACCATGAAAACATAAAAAATATACAACACTGGTAAAGGTAAATATACAGGCAGATTGGGAAAGTGCTAAGTTTGTAATATGTTGTTGTCTTAAAATCTTGAACATAATACATCCTTAAAGGGAAAGAATGCAAAAACTAACTATAGATACTATCATTTGACAGTGAATATACAACGAGTAGGTAACTTGTGACAAAAAAAGTAAAACAAGTAGGAGGACATAGTTTCAGCATGCAATCAAGCTTAAGTTACTATCAATGTAAAATGCATTGTTACATCTATAACATGCTATCTGCAAGTCTCACAGGGACCACAAAGCAAAATTCTATGCTAGAATTACAAAAGAAAAAGATAAGAGCATCAGAGTATATCAACATGGAAAATCACAAAGCCAAGAAAACAGACAAGAAGAGAGGAAAGTAACAATGGAACTACAGAAGAGTCAGAATCAAAAATAAGTTGGCACGGGCTTCCCTGGTGGCGCAGTGGTTGAGAGTCCGCCTGCCGATGCAGGGGACACGGGTTCGTGCCCCGGTCCGGGAAGATCCCACATGCCACGGAGCGGCTGGGCCCGTGAGCCATGGCCGCTGAGCCTGCGTGTCCGGAGCCTGTGCTCCGCAACGGGAGAGGCCACAACAGTGAGATGCCCGCGCACCACAAAATAAATAAATAAATAAATAACGTTTACGTATTTCTTTTAGAATCCCCCACAAAAGAATATATATCCACGCTGAAGTTGCCTAAGGAGAAGTGAATGTGGGTAAAAAGTTATATTTATGTTTTCATTAAATTTGGCATGCTTGGTCTTTATTGAGAAAAAAAAAGTTGGCACTAGTAAGGTATTACATATCAGTAAAGCCATACTGAAAATCAATAAGGAAACACAAGTCCTAAATGAAACATTAGACAACACAGAGTTAATTGATTTTTTTTACGACATTCCATCCAAAAGCAGCAGAATACACTTTTCTTTCCTCAAGTGCATGTAGAACATATAATATACAGATTGCCAACAAACACTTGAAAGGATGCTCAACATCACTAATCATTAGAGAATTGAAAATCAAAACTACAATGAAGTATCACTTCACACTGATCAGAATGGCCATAATCAAAAAATCTACAAACAATAAATGCTGGAGAGGATGTGGAGAAAAGGGAACCCTCTTGCTCTGTTGGTGGGAATTTAAATTGATACAGCCATTATGGAGAACAGTATGGAAGTGTGTTAAAAAACTACAAATAGAATTACCATATGACCCAGCAATCCCACCACTGGGCATATACCCTGAAAAACCATAATACAAAAGGAGTCATGTACCATAATGTTCATTGCAGCTCTATTTACAATAGCCAAGATATGGAAACAACCTAAGTGTCCATGGACAGAAGAGTGGATAAGAAGAGGTGGCACATATATACAATGGAATATTACCATAAATGAAACGAAATTGAATTATATGTAATGATGTGGATGGACCTCGAGACTGTCATAGAGAGTGAAGTCAGTCAGAAAGGAAAAAGAAATACCGTATGCTAACACATACATATGGAATCTAAAAAGAAGATTATGAAGAACCTAGGCATGGGACAGGAATAAAGACACAAACACAGAGAATGGACTTGAGGACAAGGGGAAGGGGAAGGGTAAGCTGGCACAAAGCGAGAGAGTGTCATGGACATATATCCACTACCAAATGTAAAATAGATAGCTAGTGGGAAGTTACCACACAGCACAAGGAGATCAGCTCAGTGCTTTGTGACCACCTAGATGGCTGGGATAGGGACAGTGGGAGAGAGACACAAGAAGAAGGATATATGGTGATATATGTATACTTATAGCTGATTCACTTTGTTATAAAGCAGAAATTAACACACCATTGTAATGTGATTATACTCCAATAAAGATGTTAAAAAAATTAAAAAGAAATCAATTACAGGAAAAATATTGTAAAAAACACAGACACATAGAGGCTAAATAATATGCTACTAAGTGCTCAATGGATCACTGAAGGAATAAAGAGGAAATCAAAAAATACCTAGAAACAAATGGCAATGGAAACAAGATGACCCAAATCCTATGGGAAACAGCAAAAGCAGTGCTAATAGGAAAATTTATAGCAATATTATTCTTATTTAAAGAAACCAGAAATAGCTCAATAAACAACCTAACCTTATATATAAAGCAACTAGAGAATGAAGAACTAGCAAAACCCAAATTTAGTGGAAGAAAAGAAATCATGAAGATCAGAACAGAAATAAATGAAATAGAACAAAGAAAACAATAGCACAAATCTATAAAACTAAAAGGTGTTTCTTGAGAAGACAGAAAAATAATTGATAAACCTTTAGCCAGACTCATCAAGAAAGAAAGGGTGAGGAGTCATCTCAATAAAATTGGAAATGGAAAAGAGGAAGTTACAAAAAACACTGCAGAAATACAATGAATCATAAGAGACGACTAAAGTAACTCTGTGCCAAAAAAACAACAAAAAAAGGACAATGTGGAAGAAATATACAAACTCTTAGAAAGGTAAAACTTTCCAAGAATGAACCAGGAAGAAATAGAAAATAAGAACAGACTAGTCACAAGTACTGAAAATGAAACTGTGATTAAAACTCTCCCCAAAACAAAAGTCCATACCAGATGCCTTCCAGGTGATTTCTATAAAACATTTAAAGAAGAGTTTACATATATCCTTCAGAAATTCTTCCAAAAAATTGGGAGGAAGAACACTTCCAAGCTTATTCTAGGAGACCACCATCACCCTGACAAAGGACACCATAAAAACAGAAAAAAAGAAAAAGAAAATTACAGGCCAATATCAATGATGAACATAGAAGGAAAAATCCTGGACAAAATACTAGCAAACAGTTTCCAACAACACATTGAAATGATCATACATCATGATCAAATGAGATTTATTCCAGGAATGAACGGATTCTTCAATATCTGCAAATAAATCAGTGTGATACATCATATCAATAAATTGAAAAATCAATACCATATGATCATCTCAATAGATACAGTAAAAGCTTTTGATATAATTTGAAATGGATTTGTGATAAAAGCTTTCCAGAAAGTAGGCACATAGGGAACCTACCTCAACGTAATGAAGGCCATGTATGACAAACCCACAGCGAACATCATTCTCAATGGTGAAAAAATGAAGGCATTTTTCTCTGAGATGAGGAAGAAGACAAGGATGTCCACACTCACCACTATTTTTCAACATAGTATTTGCAAATGAAGAATTTGACAAGGGATTAATCTCCAAAACATATAAACAGCTCATGCAGCTCAATATTAAAAACAAAAAACAAACAATCCAATCAAAAAACGAGCATAAGACCTATATAGACATTTCTCCAAAGAAGACATACAGATGGCCAACAAATACATGAAAAGATGCTCAACATCACTAATTATTGAGAAATGCAAATCAAACCTACAATGAGGTATCACCTCACACTGATCAAAATGCCCATAATCAAAAAATCTACAACAGTGCTGAAAAGGGTGTGGAGAAATGTGAAAACCCTTACATTATTGGTGGGAATGTAAATTTATACAGCCATTATGGAGAACAGTATGGAGTTTCCTTTAAAAATTAAAAATGCAGCTACCAAATGACTCAGCAATTCCACTCCTGGGCATGTATCCAGAGAAAATTGTAGTTCAAAAATACATTTTCCCCAAAGTTAATTGTAGCAGTATTTACAATAGCCAGGACATAAGAGTAACTTATATACAATGAATATTATCTAGCCATAAGAAGGAATGAAATTGGGTCATCTGCAGAGATGTAGATGGAACCACAGACCATTACAGAGTGAATTAAGTCAGATAGAGAAAAATATTGTATATTAACGCATATATGTGGAATCTAGAAAAATGGTACAGATGAACTTATTTTCAAAGCAGAAATAAAGACACAGAGTTAAAGAACAAATGTATGGATACTAAAGGGGATGGGGGTTGGGATGAATTGGGAGATTGGGATTGACATATATACACTACTATGTATAAAATAACTAGTGAGGACCTACTGTATAGCACAGGGAACTCCACTCAATGCTCTGTGGTGACCTAAATGGGAAGGAACTACAAAAAGGCGTGGATATATTTATATGAATAACTGATTCACTTTGTTGTACACCAGATACTAACACAATATTGTAAACCAACTATACTCCAATAAAAATTAATTAAACAATTAAAAAAAATAAACCTTTGTTGTGTTAAAAAATACTCTAGATAGATTGAATTCTATGATGGTAAATATACAAGCACACAAGAATTTATCAGATTACCTATGTTTACTAATAGATCAAAGGAAGAAATGGATAACAATGCCATGATAGTAGGTGCTTCAATACCACCTCTAGAAATGGAAAAAATAACATGCAGACAGAAAATTAACAGGGAAACATTGAACTTGAACCACAGTCAGATTAAATGGACCTAATGCACACACACATACACCAGTATATGTGTGCATATATATGTAATATTATGTAAAATATATATGTTAAATGACATGTTATATATTTTATGGAAACAAACACATATACATACATATACACATATACATATACAAATAAACACATATACGTTAATATGTATATGTTTACTATACATATTAAAACATATTACATATATTACATATATTTAATCTATAGCAGGATATTACACAGTTCTTTCAAATACATGTAGAATGTATTTTTCAAGATGATATGATGTCACAAAACAAGCCTTAGCAAATTTAATATGACTGAAATCACAAGAACTTTTCTGAGCACAATGACATAGAACAAGATATCAATAACAGGAGATAAGCTAAAAAAATTAGGAATATGTGGAAATTAATTAAACTCTACTGAAAAACAAATGTGTCAAAGGGGAAATTTTAAATATTCACAAACAAATTAATATGACAACACAATTTCCTAAAATTTATGGAGCGTTGTAAGAGTAGTTCCTGGAGTGATGATATTAGTGATAAATGTGTATATTTAGAAAAAGAGAAAGATCCCAAATACCAACTAATTATATAGCGTAAGGAACTTTAAAAAAGAATAACATACTAGAATAACCAAAAATTAGCAGAAGGAAGGAGTTAACAAATATCAGAGCAGAAATAAATAAAATACAGACTAAATAAATAAATAATCAATTAAACTAAGAACTGGTTTTTGAAAATATTAAAAAATATTGACAAGCCATTAGCTAAACTAAGAAAAAAAAGAATAACATGTAAAACCAGAAATAAAAGTCATGACTTTCCAAAGATACCCAAGAAACAAAGGATCATAAGAGAGGACTATTATATACCAAGAAGTTGGATAACCTTGAAGAAATAGATACATTTCTAGAAACATAAAACTGATAAATTAAATCATGGACAAATAAAATATGAACAGAAAATAACTAACAAGATTGAATCAGTAATTAAACCTCAAAAAAAAAAAAATAGCCCAGGAACAGATGGCTTTCCTGGAAAATTCTACCGAATATTTAAAGAAGAATTAGCACCAGTCCTTTTCACACTTTTCCAAAAAACTGAAGAAGAGAGAATATGCCCAAACTCATTCTTGAGGCTATATTACCCTGATACTATCATCTGATAAAGATACTACAAAAGAAAAAGAGAAAGAAATTGAGGGTCATATTCTTGATGAATATATGTGCAAAAATTCAAAATACAATAGCAGCAAAGCAAATTGAGTAGCATGCTAAAAGAGATCATTTACTATGATCAAGTGGGATTGAGCCCTGGGATCAAAGATGCTGCTCAATGCACAAATCAGTAAATATGGTGTTTTACATTAATGGAATGAGAGGTTAAAAATCATATGATCATCTCAGTAAGATGCAGGAAAAGACATTTGACAAAACTAAATATCTATTCATGATAAAAACGCTCAACAAATTACTGAAGAACATACTGTAACATTACAATGCCATATATGACAAGCAAACAACTTTCACAATGGTGAAAGTTTGAAAGCTTTTGCCCCAAGATAAATAAAAAACAAGGGTGCCAATCTCACCACCGTTATTCAACACAGGACTGGAAGTCCTAGCTAGAGCAATCAAATCAAATAAAAGCTATCCAAGTTACAAAGAAAGAAGTAATATCGTCTTTATTTGCAGATGACATTAACTAGTATATAGAAAATCTTAGAGACCCAACAAAAAACTGCTAGAACTGATCAACAAATTAAGTAAAATTGCAGGATATGAAGTCAGTACAGGCATACTTTTTTTTTTTTTTTTTTTTTTTTGCGGTACGTGGACCTCTCACTGTTGTGGCCTCTCCCGTTGCAGAGCACAGACTCTAGACACGCAGGCTCAATGGTCATGGCTCACGGGCCTAGCCGCTCCGCGGCATGTGGGATCTTCCCAGACCGAGGCACGAACCTGTGTCCCTTGCATCGGCAGGTGGACTCTCAACCACTGCGCCACCAGGGAAGCCCCAGGCATACTTCATTTTATTGTGCTTTACTTTATTGCACTTCAGAGACGTGGTGATTTTTTTTTTTTTACATATGGAAGTTTTGTACATGAAGTAAGTCTACTGGAACCAATTTTTTCCAGTAACCCTTGCTCACTTTCTGTCTCTGTGTCATATTTTGGTAATTCTCACAATATTTCAAACTTTTTTCATCTTATTATACTTGTTATAGTGATCTGTGATTAGTGATCTTTGATGTTACTATTGCAAAAAGATTATGACTCACTGAAGGTTCAGGTGATGGTTAGCATTTTTTAGCTATAAAATATTTTTTAAATTAAGATACATACATTGGTTTATTTACACATAATGTTATTGTGTACTACTCTAGAGTGTAAATATAAATTTTATATGTACTAGGAAACCAAAAATATACTGTGACTTGCTTTATTTCCATATTCACTTTATTATGGTGGTCTGCAATTAAAACTGCAGTATCTCTGAGACATGCTTGTATATAGAGAAGAGTTGTATCATTCTACCCTAACAATGAAATACCTAAAAATGAATTAAAAGAAACAGTATCACCCAATATTTGCACCAAAGAAAATGAAAATCTTATGAATAAATTTAATCAATTAAGTGAAAGGTATGAAAAAAAACTTATAAGATTTTAGTGAAATAAACTGAACAAGGCTCAAATGGAAAGACCATGTTCATGAATAAGAAATATTATATTGTTAAAACGCCCATATCATCCAAGCCATCTACACATTTAATACAAGCCCTACCAAAATTCTAAAGGCATATTTGAGAGAATTAGGAAGAACAATCACCAAATTCATATAGAGTCACCAAAGACCCCAAATAACCAAAACAATTCAGAGAATAAAAAAGAAACCTACAGGCATCAGACATCCTGATCTCAGAGAATACTATAAAGCTATGGTAATGAAAGCATTATGGTACTGAACTAAAAAGACACAAAGTGGGCAGAATTAAGATTCCAGATAAACATCCACATGTCCGGTCAACCAAAATTTTATAAGGGATCCAAGAACACATAATGGAAAAGAACAGTTTCTCATAAATATTGTAGCGAAAATGGGATAACCACATAAGATGAATGAAATTAGAACCATTACCTTACAACACTCAGAAAAATGAACTTAAAATGGATTAAAGAATTAAATCTAAGACCTAAATCTGTAAAACTCCTAGACGAAAATATAGGGAAAACACTCCTTTACATTGGACTTGGCAACATTATTTTATGTGAAATCCAATGAACATGCAACAGCAGGTATGGCCAAGATGGCAGAGTAGAAGACCCTGAGCTCACCTCCTGCCACAGGAGCACCAAAATTGTTATTTACAAAACAACTATCTCTGAAAATGACCTGAGGATTAGCAGAAAAGATCTTTTTCACATAAAGATGTAAGGAAGAAACCTCAGTGAGACAGATAGGAGGGGAGGGGACACAGTATAGACAAGACCCATACCCCCAGGTAGATGACCCACAAACGGGAAAATAATAACAATTTCAGAGTTTCTCCCCAATAAGAAAGGTATCTGAGCCATTAATAGGGCTCCCCAATCCAGGGATCTGGAACCAGGAAAATGGCCTCCTCACCCAGAGTGACTGGCTTTGAAGGCCACCTCTTGCATTTGGAGAGGAGGAAGGCTGAGGGAAAAAAAAGACTCAGCTCTTAAAGGGAAGTACAAATTCACAGGTGCTCCAAGTCCCAGAACAAAGGCAGTAATTTGAAAGAACTCTGGCTCAGACCCACTTGCTGATCCTGAAGAAACTCTTGGTGAGGCAGGAGGCAAAAGGGACACCACCTAAGGACAGAGACAATGGCAGAAGCCATTTTTAGAAGCACATTTATGAGGACAGTGGTGTTGACAAACACCATTTTGGAGTCCTCCATGTAGTCTATTAGCACTGGGGTTTACCTACCCTACAGTGAAACAGTACCAGCCTCAGGATACCCCAGGCAAAGGACTTGTTCAGTTGCCTGGGAACCAGATTTTTACATCTGCTTCCCAAGGTATACCACTTGATTACCTGGCTCTGCTGGTTACTGAGACTGACACTGGTGGTCTTAGAGAGCTATTTTGCATTCATTACAAGCTCTTGTCTAAGAGTCTGACTTCCAATCTTCCTAAACCTAGGTGCTGACTGAGAGGCTCCCCTGTGAGAAACTGAGAGATCTGGGCAATCTCTCAATTACTGGAAGCCATTAAAAATTAAAATAAGTTGCTGGGACAACTGCAAAGTGTGAGAGAAACCCAAGAGGTTGGGCAGGACTGAATGATAAGGTTCATAACCTAAAAGAGTACCTAAATGTATACAGGAATACTAACAGACATAAAATAAAAATTAGAGAGCAATACAATAATAGAGGGGAACTCTAATACTCCACTTTCATAAATGAAATCTCCACAAAAATCAATAAAGTAATGTAAGCCTTCTATGATATGATAATCCAGATGGCCTTAACAAATATATACAGAACATTCTATCCAGAAGTAACAGAATACACATCCTTATTAAGTGCACATGTAATAGTCTGCAAGATACATCATATGTTAGGCTACAAAGCAAAGTCTTAATACACTTAAAACTCTGAAAATAATCCAGCATCTTTGCTGAGTAAAATGGTATAAAACTAGAAATCAACTGCAGGTAGAAAACTGGAAAATTTGTAAATATATAGATATTTTAAATCATGCTATTGAACAACCAGTAGGTCAAGGAAGAAACAAAAACAACAAAAAAAGTACATTGTGACATATAAAGATAGAAATACAACATACCAAAACTTATGGGATGAAGTAAAAGAAGTCAGACGAACACAATTATAGAAATAAATGCCTACATCAAAAAACACAAAATTTCTCAAATAAACAATATAACAACACCAAATGAACTATAAACAGAACAAAAGAAACCCAAAATTTATAGACAAAAATAGCAAAAATCAGAACTGAATTAAATGAAACAGACAATAATAAGACAACACAAAAAGACAATGAAAATGAGAGCTGGTTCTCTGAAAAAAATCTTACAAACTTTTACAAACTTTTTTATAAACTCAACAAAAATAGAGAGAAAGGACTTAGAAATAAAATCAGATAAAATAGGAAACATTCATTATATCCTATAAGACAAAATTTCACGAGACTACTATTAACAATAAAACACCAACAAATTTGACAACATAGAAGAAGTGGATAAATGTTTAGAAACAAAAAAATAAAATAAAATCTAAGCAGACCAATAACTAGTAATAACACTGAAGAAGTAATCAAAAACCTCCCAAGAAATAAAAGTACAGGACAAGAAGTCTTCACAAGGGAATTACAGCAAATACTTACAGAAATAATACCAATCCTTCTCAAATTCAACCAAAAAACAGAATAGAAAGGAGCACTCCCATGTCATTTTATGAGGCCAGTATTAGCCATATATCAAAATCAGGTGACATCACAAAAAATAAAAAGTTTAGGCCAATATCCCTGATGAAGACAGACACAAAATCCTGAACAATACTAGCAAACTGAATTCAACAGTACATTAAAAATATCACAAAAAATGGTCAAGTGGGATTTATTTGCCATCAGGCAAGACTGGTTCAACAACTAATTATCATCACTGTGGTACACAGGTTAACAAAAATGAAGGATACAAACCATATGATCATCTCACAGATGCAGAAAAAAATGACAAAATTCAAAATCCATGTATGACAAAAACTCTCAATAAAGTGAGTACAGAGGAAATGTACCTCAACATAATAAAGGCAATATATATGAGTAACCTATATCTAACATTATAAATGTGAAAAGTTCAAAGCTTCTAAAATCAGGAACAAGACAAGGGATACCCGCTTGCAGTCGTTTATTCAACATGATATTGGAAGTCCTAGCCAGAACAATCAGACAAGTAACAGAAATAAATTGTATTCAAATTAAAAATGAAGAATTAAAACTGTCAGTCTTTGCAGCTAACAAAATATCTTAGAGATAAAACCCTGTTTTACATTTGGTAATGTATATATGATAGAGTGACAGGGACATATATACACTACAAAATCATTAAGTTTTGTGGGAATAAGAAAATCTTTCACTTGTTCTAAAATGAGAACTATAAAAAGAAATGAGACTATCTATAAAAGTATGTGTCTTGTGTATGGATTAAAGAAATTGCTAGTTTTATAATAACCTAAATGCACAGAAGATTCCAAAGTCCTGTGTTACCACTAATTAAACAACAGGATAATGTCTTGTGAAAAAACACCCTGAGATAAATACTTCCTTACAATCACTGATAATCTATCTTCCAATATTATGATAAATTAGGAGGTTGAATCTCATTTTTGTCACATAACTTAAAATGAATCAGAAAAAACATTTTAAATACTTGTCTTGCACAAAACTGGAAACCATACTGAAAAGTCCAGCTGGTTTGTTAGGTCTTTTGTTAATAAATATTTCAAAAGCTTCTTTCATAGAAATAACAAACAATAAACTTCCCATTATTCAGAAAAGAGTTTTCAATGATAAAGTCAATCTTATCTTTAAAATCTGGAATTTCTTGCACCATTGTCTTATCCTTCACTGGATTAATAATTATGTTGCTACCAAATTTCTGAAAAATAAAATTTCCTGAGTTTATTATTATCATACAGTAAGTAAAATCACCATAAGTTTAATGGAGAATTTAACTTCAATTATAAGAAAATGCCAGAATATCAATTATACACTAAGCCTCAAAACAAAAATGTATCATCAGATAAAAATGAAGTACACTGGAATTGAAGCCAACAGAAATAAATGTAAACCAATTGAATATCTGGGTGGAGAATTATTTAGGAACCAACAACCAAGGTCATCATGATATCCAGTGGAAATATTAGGGATAAATAAGCAAAGAAACCTGCAAGTACAAAAATGAGTTAATTACTAACATAAGGAAAAAATTCAAAAGGAAAAATTAATTAGGTTTTTACATGGTACTGCAATGACTCTTAATTACATACACATGACAAAATAATACTATATTACATTCAAGAATTAAGATGAGAAAAGTACAACAAAAGAAAGACTAGAGAATCAGAAATGGAAGTCTATGATGCCTAAAGAATAAATCAAAAAAGGAGCATAAGCATATTACATTCATAGAGATAAATACTAGAAGAAAGTATCTGAAAAAAGACGAAACTTGAAAGACTTAGCAAAAGTGCAAGAAGGGAACCCTGAAACTCCATTTCCTTGCATTAAAGCAATGACTAAGCTATCAGTATCAATTTTTTGGAATTGTAGAATCCAATCAGAAACTTAAAAACACCAGATTAACGGTGAACGAAACTGAAATTAAAATATGAGAACATCCTGATATTTCTTAATTACCATCTCCCTCTCAACAGCTCAAATAGTATTAAAAGCAGTAAAGGAGAAGGAATTCACATACAATGGATCCTCACTAACTTTAAAAGCCATCAGAAACTATGAAGTCAAAAAATTTTTGTAGGAAAAACTGTACCCAAAATTCTATATCCAGTAAAACCATTCTTCAAAAGGAAGGAAAATTAAGAAATTACCAGATAAACAAACTGTGAGGGTGTCCTTTGCTAGTAGATCTGCCCTACAAGAAATATTCCAGGGGTCTTTGGGGTTTAAATAAAAGGAAAAAGACAATATGTAATTTGAAGCTATATGGAAAAAAACCACTAGTAAATATATTTACATAGGTAAATATAAAGGGGAATATACTTTGCAGTTTATAGCTCCATTTATCATATATGTTTTAAGAAATGATGCATTAGGATTAAGAGCGCTGCTTAAAGGAGCTCCAGAGACAGGCGCAAGCCGCGGTTAAAAGCGTGGACCCCAGAGATGGGCATGAGACGCTAAGACTGCTGCTGCCACCAAAAAAAAACCTGTGTGCGAGCACAAATCACTATCCACAGCCACCTTCCGGGGAGCCTGTGCAGCCCGCCACTGCCAGGGTCCTGGGATCCAGGGACAACTGCCCCGGGAGAACGCATGGTGCGCCTCAGGCTGGTGCAAAGTCACGCTGGCCTCTGCTGCCACAGGCTCGCCCTGCACTGCGTGCCCCTCTCTCCACCCGGCCTGAGTGAGCCAGAGTCCCCGAATCAGCTGCTCCTGTAACCCCGTCCTGTCTGACCGAAGAAGAGACGCCCTCCGGCGACCTACACACAGAGGCGGGGCCAAATCCAAAGCTGAGTCCCTGGGAGCTGTGAGAACAAAGAAGAGAAAAGGAAATCTTTCCCAGTAGCCTCAGAAGCAGCGGATTAATGTTCCACAATCAACTTGATGTACCCTGCATCTGTGGAATACATGAATAGACAATGAATCATCCCAAATTGAGGAGGTGGACTTTGTGAGCAAGATTTATGATTTTTCCCCTTTTCCTCTTTTTGTCAGTGTGCATGTGTATGCTTTTCTGTGAGATTTTGTCTGTATAGCTTTGCTTCCACCTTTTGTCCTAGGGTTCTATCCATCCGTTTTTTTTTAATGTTATTTTCTTAATACTTACTTTTTTATTTTAATAAATTTATTACATTTTCTCTTACTTTATTTTACTTTATCTTCTTTCTTTCTTTTTTTCCTTCCTTCCCTCCCTCCTTCCTTCCTTCCTGCCTCCCTCCCACCATCCCTCCCTCCTCTCCTTCTTTCTTTCTTTCTTTCTACTTCTACTAATTCTTTCTTTCTAATTTTTCTCCCTTTTATTCTGAGCCGTGTGGATAAAAGGATCTAGGTACTGCAGCCAGGAGTCAGTGCTGTGCCTCTGAGGTGGAAGAGCCAACTTCAGGACACTGGTCCACAAGAGACCTCCAGGCTCCACAAAATATCAAATGGCAAAAATCTCCCAGAGATCTCCATCTCAACAACAGCACCCAGCTTCACTCAACAACCAGCAAGCTACAGTGCTGGACACCCTATCACAAACAACTAGCAAGACAGGAACACAACCCCACCCATTAGCAGAGGGGCTCCCTAAAATCATAATAAGTCCACAGACACCCCAAAACACACCACCAGATGTGGACCTGCCCACCAGAAAGACAAGATCCAGCCTCATCCACCAGAACACAGGCACTAGTTCCCTCCACCAGGAAGCCTACACAACCCACTGAACAAACCTTAGCCACTGAGGACAGACACAAAAAACAACGGGAACTACAAACCAGCAGCCTGCAAAAAGGAGACCCCATACACAGTAAGATAAGCAAAATGAGAAGACAGAAAAACACACAGCAGATGAAGGAGCAAGATAAAAACCAGACCGAACAAATGAAGAGGAAATAGGCAGTCTACCTGAAAAAGAATTCAGAATAATGACAGTAAAGACGATCCAAAATATTGGAAATAAAATAGACAAAATGAAAGAAACATATAACAAGGACCTAGAAGAACTAAAGATGAAA
>NW_020172680.1:185995-186243 GCF_003031525.2 Neophocaena asiaeorientalis asiaeorientalis
CAGCCTCATCCACCAGAACACAGGCACTAGTTCCCTCCACCAGGAAGCCTACACAACCCACTGAACAAACCTTAGCCACTGAGGACAGACACAAAAAACAACGGGAACTACAAACCAGCAGCCTGCAAAAAGGAGACCCCATACACAGTAAGATAAGCAAAATGAGAAGACAGAAAAACACACAGCAGATGAAGGAGCAAGATAAAAACCAGACCGAACAAATGAATGAAGAGGAAATAGGCAGTCTA
>NW_020172680.1:186378-186586 GCF_003031525.2 Neophocaena asiaeorientalis asiaeorientalis
AGGACATATTTAAAGTGAGGAAGGAGAAAAACTGCAACCAAGATTACATTACCCAGCAAGGATTTCATTCAGATTTGATGGAAAAATTAAAACCTTTACAGACAAGCAAAATCTGAGAGAGTTCAGCACCACAAAACCAGCTTTACAACAACTCCTAAAGGAACTTCTCTAGGCAAGAAACACAAGAGAAGGAAAAGACCTACAATAA
>NW_020172680.1:187546-189301 GCF_003031525.2 Neophocaena asiaeorientalis asiaeorientalis
CTTTACAACAAATGCTAAAGGAACTTCTCTAGGCAGGAAACACAAGGGAAGGAAAAGACCTACAATAACAAACCCAAAACAATTAAGAAAATGGGAATAGGAACATACATAAAGATAATTACCTTAAATGTAAATGGATTAAATGCTCCCACCGAAAGACACAGACTAGTTGAGTGGATACAAAAACACTGTCTACAAGAGACCCACTTCAGACCTAGAGACACATACAGACTGAAAGTAAGGGGGTAGAAAAAGATATTCCATGCAAGTGGAAACCAAAAGAAAGCTGGAGTAGCAATTGTCATAGCAGACAAAATAGACTTTAAAATAAAGAATATTAGAAGAGACAAAGAAGGACACTACATAATGATCAAGGGATCGATCCAAGAAAAAGGTATAACAGTTGTAAATATTTATGCACCCAACATAGGAACACCAGAATACATAAGGCAGATGTTAACAACCATAAAAGGGGAAATCGACGGTAACACATTCATAGTAGGGGACTTTAACACCCCACCTTCACCAATGGACAGATCATGCAAAATGAAAATAAATAAGAAAACACAAGCTTTAAATTATACATTAAACAAGATGGACTTAATTGATATTTATAGGACATTCCATCCAAAAACAACAGAATACACATTTTTCTCAGGTGCTCATGGAACATTCTCCAGGATAGATCATATCTTGGGTCACAAGTCAAGCCTTGGTAAATTTAGTCTTGGTAAATTTAAGAAAATTGAAATTTTATCAAGTGTCTTTTCTGCCCACAATGCTATGAGACTAGATATCAATTACAGGAAAAGAACTGTAATAAATATAAACACATGGAGGCTAAACAATACTTAATAACTAAGTGCTCACTGAAGAAATCAAAGAGGAAATAAAAAAATACCTAGAAGCATCATGGAGATATGACGACCCAAAATCTATGGGATGCAGGAAAATCAGTTCTAAGAAGGAAGCTTATAGCAATATGAGCCTACCTTAAGAAACAGGAAACATCTCGAATAAACAACCTAATCTTGCACCTAAAGCTATTAGAGAAAGGAGAATAAAATAACCCCTAAGTTAATAGAAGGAAAGAAATCATAAAAATCAGATGAGAAATAAATGAAAAAGAAATGGAGGAAATGATAGCAACAATCAATAAAACTAAAAGCTGGTTTTTTGAAAAGATAAACAAAACCATTAGCCAGACTCCTTAAGAAAAAAGGGAGAAGACTCAAATCAATAGACTTAAAAATGGAAAAGGAGAAGTAACAACTGACACTGCAGAAATACAAAAGATCATGAGAGATTACTACAAGCAACTCTATGCCAATAAAATGGACAACCTGGAAGAAATGGACAAATTCTTAGAAATGCACAACCTGCCAAGACTGAATCAGGAAGAAATAGAAAATATGAACAGACCAATCACAAGCACTGAAATTGAAACTGTGATTAAAAATCTTCCAACAAACAAAAGCCCAGGACCAGATGGCTTCACAGGTGAATTCTATCAAACGTTTAGAGAAGAGCTAACACCTATCCTTCTCAAACTCTTGCAAAATATAGCAGAGGGAGGAAGACTCCCAAACTCATTCTATGAGGTCACCATCACCTTGATGCCAAAACCAGACAAGGATGTTACAAAGAAAGAAAGCAAGCCAATATCAATGATGAACATAGATGCAAAAATCCTCAAAGAAATACTAGCAAACAGAATCCAATAGCACATTAAAAGGATCATACACCATGATCATA
>NW_020172680.1:189370-196103 GCF_003031525.2 Neophocaena asiaeorientalis asiaeorientalis
CAGAGATAAACCCACGCACATATGGACACCTTATCTTTGATAAAGGAGGCAGGAATGTACAGTGGAGAAAGGACAGCCTCTTCAATAAGTGGTACTGAGAAAATTGGACAGGTACATGGAAAAGTATGAGATTAAATCACTCCCTAACACCATACACAAAAATAAGTTCAAAATGTATTAAAGACCTAAATATAAGGCCAGAAACTATCAAACTATTAGAGGAAAACATAGGCAGAACACTCCATGACATAAATCACAGCAAGATCCTTTTTGACCCACCTCTTAGAGAAACGGAAATAAAAACAAAAATAAACAAATGGGACCGAATGAAACTTCAAAGCTTTTGCACAGCAAAGGAAACCATAAACAAGACCAAAAGACAACCCTCAAAATGGGATAAAATATTTTCAAATGAAGCAACTTACAAAGGATTAATCTCCAAAACTTATAAGCAGCTCATACAGGTCAATAAGAAAAAAGCAAACAACCCAATCCAAAAATGGGCAGAAGACCTAAATAGACATTTCTCCAAAGAACATATACAGACTGCCAAGAAACACATGAAAGAATTCTCAACATCATTAATCATTAGAGAAATGCAAATCAAAACTACAATGAGATATCATCTCACACCAGTCAGAATGGCCATCATCAAAAAATCTAGAAACAGGGCTTCCCTGTTGGCGCAGTGGTTGATAGTCCACCTGCCGATGCAGGGGACAGGGGTTCGTGCCCCAGACTGGGAAGAGCCCACATGCCGTGGAGCAGCTGGGCCTGTGAGCCACGGCTGCTAGGTCTGTACATCCGGAGCCTGTGCTCTGTAACAGGAGAGGCCAAAACAGTAAGAGGCCTGCCTACCGAAAAAAATAAATAAATGAAAGAAAAAATTCTAGAAACAATAAATTCTGGAGAGAGTGTGGAGAAAAGGGAACCCTCTTGACTGTTGGTGGGAATGTAAATTGATACAGCCACTGTGGAGAACAGTTTGGAGGTTCCCCAAGAAACTACAAATAGAACTACCATGTGACCCAGCAACTCCACTACTGGGCATATACCCTGAGAAACCCATAATTCAAACAGAGTCATGTACCACAATGTTCATTGCAACTCTATTTACAACAGCCTGGAGATGGAAACAACCTATGTGTCCATCATCAGATGAATGGATAAAGATGTGGCACATATATACAATGGAATATTACTCAGCCATAAAAAGAAACGAAATTGAGCTATTTGTAGTGAGGTGGATAGATCTAGAGTCTGTCATACAGAGTGAAGTAAGTCAGAAAGAGAAAGACAAGTACCATTTGCTAACACATATATATGCAATTTAAGAAAAAACATATCATGAAGAAACTAGGGGTAAGACAGGAATAAAGACACAGGCCCACTAGAGAATGGACTTGAGGATATGGGGAGGGGAAAGGGTAAGCTGTGACAAAGCGAAAGAGGCATGGACGTATATACACTACCAAACGTAAGGTAGATAGGTAGTGGGAAGCAGCTGAATAGCACAGGGTGATCAGCTTCATGCTTTGTGACCTCCTGGAGAGGTGGGATAGGCAAGGTTGGAGGGAGGGAGACACAAGAGGGAAGAGATATGGGAACATGTATATGTATAACTCATCCACTTTGTTTTAAACAGAAACTAACACACCATTGTAAAGCAATTATACTCCAATAAAGATGTAAAAAAAAAAAGAAATGATGCATTAAACAATAAATATAAATCTATATTAATGGACACATATGTATAAAGATGTTAATGTTTGACAAAAACATAAAAGAAGAAAAATATTTTAAACAGAAGTAGAACTTTTATATAAGTTGTACCTAACTTGTTATTAATTCATACTGTACTTTTATAAAATGACACATCAATTGCAGTCTGGAAGTTAACCACTAATAAAATAATTTTAAAATATACAGAAAACAACATGAGGCAGCAACCCAAAGTGTACTATAAAACAAGGAAAATGAACCACAAAAGACGACAGGAATGGAAAAGAAATGGAGGAACAATAAACATATAAAAATTGAACAGTAAAATGGCAGAAGTCTTTCAGTCTACATGGAATAAACTATCCAACTGAAAGGCAGAGATTGGCAGAACAAATTTTAAAAAACACGATCCACCTCTTTGGACTCACTTTTGATCCAGTGACACAAATAATTATAACCAAAAGAGTATTGCAGTGGCCAACCCATCAGACAAAGTAACCTTCATTACAAGAGAAAAATAAAAGCACTAAATATTTAAAAGACACAATTCACCAAGAATATATAACATCTATAAACATGGACATCTAAAAATAAAACCTTTAAAAATATGAAGAAAAAGTAACAAAAATGAGGGGAGAATGAGACCTTTCTGTACTAACAGTTGGATATTTCAATAGCCAACTTTAAATTATCAATAGAACAAGTAGAGATAAACAGAAAACGTGAACAACATTATAAACTATAATATATATAAATTCTCCACTTAACAATATCAGAATACCTATTTTCCTTAAATGTCCTTGAAACATTGCCAGGATGGACTACATTTTAGGTCACAATGCTTATCTCAATAATCTTCAAAAGTCTGAAATCATTTAAAGTATATTATCTGAGCAAAATGGGAAGAAATGAGAAGTATTTTCAGAAAAAAATAAGCTAGAAAATCACAAATATGTAAAATTTAGCACACTCAAACAGGCAATGGGTCAAATTAAAAAATCATGGGGAATTTTAAACTGCTTAGATACAAATGAAAATGAAAACTATACACAAAAAGATAAAATGACACAAGAGTAGGCTCAAAGGGGAATTTACAGTTGTACAAAAGATGATCTCAAATCAAAAATCTAACTTCACACACAAGACATAGATAAGAATAAACCAAAGAAAAGCTAGCACATAAAGAAAATAGAAAAGATCAGAGAGGAAACACAGAAAATACAGACAACAGAAAAATCCAAACAATCAATGAAACCAAATGCATCATAGACCAAGAAAACTGACAAATAAGAGTGACATAGCTAGACTGAAATATGTGGTCAACACTGTAGTACCCATACTCAAAAATATGGATTAGCAATCATCCACAGATAAGACTGCCTTTGTGAAATCCCCAAAACCCCTGATATGGGACTGAAGATCCTCTGGGGGCACAAAAACTGAAAAATGACCCATTAGAATGATAAAACCAGCAATCTCACACTGATTGCATCACCTGTTCCCCAGACCCACAAGGCACAAACTGAGAGGGTTACCTGGGACTACAGCTTCTCCAGTGGAAAAAAAAGAGAGACTAAAGGCAGACATCTAGCTTTCCCAATGTTCCAAGTTATCCCCAGGAAGACACTTCTTTCTGCCTCCTCACTGTTATGAAGTCAGTGGCACTGCATCCCTTTCATCAATGTTACCCAGTCAGAAACCCAGCCAGCACTTCCACCCAAGAACAGAAACTAGCTGGTGACTCCACAGGAGCAGAAACAAGGATCAGCAGTTCTGCACAGCTCAGGTCACCAACAAGTGGTCCAACCCTGGTGGGGAAGCCCAGCCTGTAACCCACCTGAGCAAAGTTTTGCCAGTAGCCCCACACAACAAGGAAGCCTGATCACACAGCACAACCTCTGCCCTTATACAATCACAAAACCCACCTTGTAACCCCAGCCTGACCCCCTGGTTTGGAAGTCAGGCTAGCAACTTTGCCTAAGCATAGACAGCGGCCCCAGCCCGGACCATGCAAGTGCAGGGCAGAGCCTGCAGTGGTACCACCAAACCAGCAACATAGCTTGAGGTCCCATCCAACCAAAAGCAGTTGTAAGTCCCATCTGACTATAGATCCCAACCAGTGGTCTTCCTATTCACGGAGCCCAGTATGCAGTCTCATCCAACAACACAATCTAGCAAGCAGCACTACTTAAAAAAGGACCCACACTATGTTCTGCCCAGGAAGCCTACCCAGCAGGCCAGCTGGAACACACAGTCAGTGGTCCTGCCCTGCTTCATATCCATGCTGCAACCTCACTTGATCTCAGAGTGTGGGAAGTGACCTTGCTCAATCAAAGACCCCAGCAGCAAGCCCTGCCCACCCATGGACACTACCAACCAGCCTGTCCAGAAACGCAGCCTGGACTGACTTGTGATGTTCTTTCTCTGCAAACTTGTAAACTCTGGAAGACATAACCACATATTCAAATATGCAGGCATCATGCAAGGAAAAAAGGATCAGAAGAAATCAGGGGCACACAACAGCACAAAATAAAATTAATAAAGCTACAATAACCACTGTAAAGAAAGTGAGAACTATGAACTGACTGTAGAAGAATTCAGAATAATCTTCCTGGAGTGTTCAGTGAACAAGAAGAAAACATAGTAAACAAATATAGGAAAAATTACATGAGCAATGTAAGATGTTCAACACAAATACAGAAACATTAAAATAAAATGAAACAGAATTCCTGAAACTGAAGAATATAATATCTGATATGAAAAATTCATTAGAGAGCTTCACTACAGAGTCAATCAAGCATAAGAAAGAATCACTGAACTCAAGACCAGTCATTTGAAATCAATTCAAAAGAGTACAAAATTAAGTTGCAGAATACAAAATCAACATAAAAAAATCAGTTGCATTTCTATATACAAACAATGAATTATCTGAAAAGGAAATAAGGAAAACAATCCCATTTACAATAGCATCAAAACAAATACTTAGGAATAAATGTAACTTAGGA
This sequence comes from Neophocaena asiaeorientalis asiaeorientalis, assembly GCF_003031525.2. Classification (NCBI taxonomy): domain Eukaryota; kingdom Metazoa; phylum Chordata; class Mammalia; order Artiodactyla; family Phocoenidae; genus Neophocaena; species Neophocaena asiaeorientalis. Next base: position 194,098 of record NW_020172680.1, read on the forward strand.
GGTAAAAATCTACACACTGGAAATAATGACATTGGTGAAAGAAATTGAAGACACAAATATGGATGTATTGCTCTGAATACATTCATCACTCCCCCCCGAAAACACAGTACCCATTAAGTACTCATTCCCTTTATTTTCTCCCTGGAGCCCTTGGCAACTACTAATCTACTTTGTACAAGGTACAAATGTACACAAATAAATGGAAAACTACCTTGTGTTCATATGTTGGAAGAATTAATATTATTAACGTGTTCATACTACCCAGCCATACATAGATTTAATTGACTCCTTATTGAAATTCAAATGGCATTTTTCACAGAAACAGAAAGAACAATATTAATGTTCATATGGAATTACAAAAGACCCTGAGAGCCCACACAATCCTGAGACAGAACAAAAGTGAAGGTATTAAACTTTCTGATTTCAAACCATATTAAAAAGCTACAGTAATCAAAACAGTATACTACTGGCATAAAAAAACACACATATATCAATGGAGCAGAAATAAGAGCCCATATATAAAACCACCCATACACAATCAACTAATAGAAGACATGAAACCATAAAAATCCTAGCTGGGTTTTGTGGTAATGGGAAGATGCTAGTCAAAACAATGAGCAATTTTTACACCACCACTGAGATAATCCAAATAATAATGACTCATTTCAAAAAGCACGACATCTACCAAACTAAAAAAAAGAGATGAAAATACCTGTAACTAGTAAAAAGACCAAATCAGTTATGAAAAACCTCCAAGCAAAGAAAAGCACAGAACCAGATGGTTATACCAACAAAATCTATCGAAGATTTAAAGAAAACTTAACACCAATGCTTCTTAAACCCTTTCAACAAATAGAAGAAAAGGGAACATAGTGCTGGTAGTAATAAAATATGGTGCAGCTCTTTGGAAAAGTCTGATGAATGCTCAACTACACTATGAGACAGCAATTCCCCTACTTAGAATATGACCCCATTCAATTTCTGAGTGTTACTAAAAAGAACCAAAAACAGGAATTAAAAAAAAAAAGCCTTACATGTAATTTTCATACCAGAACCATTAACAATACCCAAAAGAAAAGGTGAAAACCAAAGGTGAGAACAATCCAAGCATGCATCTTCTGAAAATGGGTAAACAAAATGTGGCAGAGACACAGAATGGAGTATTGTTCAACCACTAAAAAGGATGAAAGATCAGGCTAAGTGAAAGAATTAAGGAACAAAAGACCACGTAGTTTATGACTTTATTTATAGTAAATTTCCACAAGAGACAAACTGATATACAAAGAAAGTAGATTAGTAGTTGCCAAGGACTCCAGGGAGAAAATAAAGGGAATGAGTACTTAATGGTTACCATGTTTTCAGGGGGGAGTGATGAATGTATTCAGAGCAAAATAGGGATGGTGATTGTGTAACTCAGTACCCATTAAGTCATTCATTTTTTCTTCTCTTCTCAGCCCCTAGCATCCACTAATCTATTGTCTATCTGTCTGCCTGTTGGTTTGTTTGTATGTACATATATAATGATTGCCACTGAATTGCACACTTTGAAATAGTTAAAATGATAAATTTTATGCTCTTTGTATTTACCACTTAGAAATGAATTAATTGGTTTATTACTGATTAAAAAACATTGAGCGGAAGGCTTGTGGGTAGCTCCTCTCCTCTTCCTCAGGATATGAAATTCTCCACTCCTCTCTGCTTCTTTGAGACAATTTGTCTTTGTTTATCAATGACAAATTGTTACTGTTAATCAAATAATAAAAACATGAGGGGGTAAATGAAATGTGACATGGGAAAGAAATAAAATGTTACACAAATAAATAATGATCTCATACTTCCTACCCAAAAAAGCAAGTATTACTTGGATTCAAAAGCTTCTAGACACAGAGAAGACAAATGAGTTGAATAAAGGTTTGGAATATAGATAGCTCATGAATTTCAAGTTAATAAACAGTTCTTAAAGGAGAAAACAGAAACTTTTAAATAGAAAATGTGCTATATATTAT
>NW_020172681.1:0-22991 GCF_003031525.2 Neophocaena asiaeorientalis asiaeorientalis
CATTGTAAACCAATTATACTCCAATAAATATGTTAAAAAAAAGAAAGTTCAAAGGATAGCTGAAAGGATATAAATACCAATCATGTATATGTGCTGCCTACAAGAGTCTCAATTCAGATGTAAAGAAACACATAGGCTGAAAGTGAGAGAATGGAAAAAGGCATTCTATGAAAATGTAAATGAAAAGAAAGCTAGGGTATCAATAATATCAGACAAACTAGACTTTAAAATAAAGAGTGTTGAAAGAAACGAAGAAGGAAAGTACATATTTATCAAGGGATCAATCCAAGATGAATATATACCAAATGTAAATATAAATGCACTTAATGTATGAATATCTAAATACATAAAGAAAATATTAACAGATATAAAGGGGGAAATAGATAGTAAAACAATAACTGTAGGGGATATTAACACCCCACTTATGTCAATGGAAAGCTCATCTAGACAGAAAATCAATGCAAAAATACCGACCTGAAATGAGACATTAGCCTGGCTAGACTTAGTAAATATATGTAGAACAGTCCATCCGAAAGCAGCAGAATGCACATTTCTCTCAAGTGAACAGCGAACATTCTCCAGGATATATTTATCACATGCTAGGCTACAATATAAGCTTCTGAAACTTTAAGAAAATTGAAATTCTATCAAGCATCTTTTTGTCCACAGTACCATGAAACTAGTAATCAACAACAAGAAAAAATTTCAGAAAACAAAGCACATGGAGGCTAAACAATATGCTATGAAACAACCAATGCATAATTGAAGAAATCAAAGGAAAAATACCTGAAAAAAACAAACATGAAAACACAACAAATCAAAATCCATGGGACAAAGCAAAATCAGTTCTAAGAGTGAAGTTTATAGTGACACAAGCTTACCTCAGGAAACAAGAAAAACCTCAAATACACAGCCTATCCTACACCTTAAGTAGCTAGAAAAAGGACAAACGAAATGCAAAGTTAGTAGAAGGAAAGAAATCATAAAGATGAGATATTAAATACATGAAAAAGACGAAAAAACAGTATAAAGGTCAGTGAAACTAAAAGCTGCCTCTTTGAAATGGTAAACAAAATTAATAAACCTTTAGCCAGACTTACCAAGAAAAAAAGAGAGGGGGAGAAAATCAATAAAATCAGAAATGAAAAATGAGAAGCTACAACTGGACACCACAGAAATACAAAGGATCATAAGAGACTACTATTAGCAACCATATGCCAATAAAATGGACAACCTAGAAGAAATGTACAAATTTTTAGAAAGGTACAATCTCCTAAGATTGAACCAAGAAGAAATAGAAAATATGAACAGAAAAGTAACCAGTAAGGAAATTAAATCAGTAATTAAAAAAATAAAATTCCACATACAAAAGTCCAGGAACACACGGATTCACAGGTGAAATTTTACATTGCAAACAATTAGGGAAGAGTTAACACCTACCCTTCTCAATCTATTCCAAAACATTACCAAGGAAGGAATGCTTACAAATTAACTCGATGTCACTAGCATCACCCTGATACCAAAACCAGACAAAAATATCGCACAAAAAAGAGAATTACAGTCCAAGTTCACTGATGAACCTAGATGCAAAATTCCTCAACAAAATATTAGCAAACGAAGTCCAACAATACATTAAAAGGATGAGACACCATGATTAAGTGGGATTTATCCCAGGGATGCAAGGATTTTTCATTATCTGCAAATCATTCAATATGATACACCACATTAGAAAATTGAAGAATAAAAACCATAGGAACATATCAATAGATTCAGAAAAATATTTTGATATTTTCAACATTCATTTATGGTAAAAAAACTCTCCAGAAAGTGGCCATAGAGGGGGCGTAGAGGGAACAAACCTCAAAATGTAAAAGGCCATATATGTCAAACCCACAACTAATATCATACTCAATGGTGAAAAGCTGAAAGCATTTTCTCTAAGATCAGGAATAAGAAAAGGATGCCCACTCTCACCACTTTTATTCAACATTGTTTTGGAAGTCCTAGCCAAATCCAATCAGAAAACAAAAAGATATAAAAGGAATACAAATTGGAAAGGAGGAAGTAAAACTGTGACTGTTTCCAGGTGACATGATTCTATACATAGAAAATCCAATAGACAGCACCAAAAAACTAGAGCTCATCAATAAATTTAGTAAAGTTTCAGGATACAAAATTGACATACAGAAACCTGTTGCATTTCTATACACTAACAACAGAACATAAGAGAAAGAAATTAAGGAAACAATCCCATTTAGCATCACATCAAAAAGGATAAAATGCCTAGGAATAAACCTACATAAGGAGGCAGAAGACCTGTACTCATAAAACTATGACATTGATGAAAGAAATTGAAGATGACACAGACAGAGGGAAATATATATATTTTTCATGGACTGGAAGAATTAATATTGTTAAAGCGGTCATACTACCCAAGGCAATCTACAAATTCAATGTAACCCCTATCAAAATACCAATGACATTATTCACAGAACTAGAAGAAATACTTTTTAAATTTATATGGAAAGAGAAAGACCCCAAATAACCAAAACAAACTTGAGAAAGAAGAACAGAAGTGGAGGAATGATGCTCCTTGACTTCAGACTATACTTCAAAGCTACAGTAATCAAAATAGCATTGTAGTGCCACAAAATGACACAGAGATCAATGGAACAGGATAGAAAACCCAGAAATAAACCCACACAGTTGTGGTCAATTAATCAATTAATGACAAAGAAGGCAAGAATATAAAATGGAGGAAAGAAGGTCTCTTCAATAAATGGTGCTGGTTAAACTGGACAGCTGAATGTAAAAAATGAAATTAGAACATTCTCTAGCACCATATACAAAAATAAAATCAAAATGGACTACAGGCCTAAATATAAGACCAGATACTATAAAACTCCTAGAGGATAACATAGACAGAACACCTCTGACATAAATTGCAGCAATATTTTTATGGATCGCTCTCTTAGAGCAAAGGAAACAAAAGCAAGACTAAACACATGGGACCTAATTAAACTTAAAACGATTTTGAACAGCAAAAGAAATCATCAACAAAACATAAAGACAACCTACTGAATTGGAAAAAATACTTGCAAATGATATGACCTGTAAGGGGATATTATCCAAAATATAAAAAGAGCTCATAAAACTCAACATCAAACAAACAAACAACAACAACAATAAAAAACTAAAACCAAATGTCTGGATTAAAAAAAATGGACGGAATAAACAAATAGACATTTTCCCAAAGAAGACATAGAGATCAACAACAGACACATGAACAAAACCTCATCATTATTCACCAGAGAAATGCAAATTAAAACCACAATGAGATATCACCTCACACTTGTCAGAATGGCCATCATTAAAAAGAACTCAAATCACAAATGTTGTTGAAGATGTGGAGAAAAGGGAATTCTTGTACACTGGTAATGGGAATGTAAAGTGGTGCAGCCACTGTGGAAAACAGTATGGAGGTTTCTCAAAAACTAAAAAAAAAAGAACTACCACAAAACCCAGCTATTCCACTACTGGATGTATATCCGAAAAATCCAAAAACATTCATAAAAAAGGACACTTGTATCTCAATGTTGATAGCAGCATTCTTTATAATTGCCAAGATATGGATGCAACCTAGGTGCCCATCAACAGATGAATGGATTAAGAAGATGCTGTAGATATAGACAAGGGAATAATACTAAGCCATAAAAAAGAGTAAAGGTTTGCTATTTGTAACAACATGGATGAACTTTGAGGTTACTATGCTAAGTGCAATAAGTCAGAGAAAGTCAAATAGTGTATGATATCACTTATATGTGGAATCTAAAAAATAAAACACTGGTGAATATAACAAAAAAGAAACAAACTCACATATATAGAGTACAAACTAGTGGTTACCAGTGGGGAAAGGGGCAACATAAGGCTAGGGGACTAAGGTACAAACTGCTATGTATAAAATAAATAAGCTACAAGAGTATATTGTACAACACAGGGAATATAGTTAATATTTTATAGTAACTATAAATGGAACACAACATTTAAATTGTAAATCACATTGTTGTACAACTGAAACTGATATAATATTGTGCATCAACTGTACCTCATTAAAAATAAAATAAAATAAGCCAATTAGATAAAGAAAAAGCATGAAAAAGAGTGAAGAAAGCCCATGAGAATTACCAGAAAATATTGAGAAAATGAATATATACATAATGGGAGTTGCCTAAAGAGAACAGAAAAAGAAAGGGACACAAAGGTAATAATAAAATTTAAAAAAAACACCTGAATTTCCCAATCTGGGAATAGATATGGACTTTCAGATACAGTAAGCATGAGGGTCTCCAAATAACGTCAAGCCAGAATTGATTACCCAGAAATATTATAATCATTGTTAAAAATAAAAAACAAAGATAGATTAATATCTATATTTTCTTCAATGAATTTTATGGTTCCAGGTCTTTAATCCATTTTGAGTTACTTTGTGTGATTGGTGTATGATAGGGGTACAGTTTCATTCTTTTGCACCTGACTGTCCAGTTTTCTCAAAACTATTCATTGATTGAAGAGACTATTCTTTCCCTATTGCATATTCTTGGCTCCAGTGTCATAAATTAATTGACCATATATGCACAGGTTTAATTCTGGGCTCTCTATACTGTTCCACTGATTTATATGCCTGTGTTTATGCCAATACCATATCATTTAAAATTTTTATCTATTTTTTCTTTTTTTTAATTTTTAATACAATTTTAAATGTTACTTTCCATTTACAGTTATTATGAAGTATTGAATATATTCCCCGTGTTGTGAAATCATTCTTGAGCCTACCTTACACCCAATAGTTTGTGCCTCCCACTCCCCAACTCCTGCAATGCCCCTTTCCCTATTCCCCAATGTTATGCACCATTTTGTTCTCTATATCTATGAGTCTGCTTCTTTGTTGTTATATTTTCTAATTTGTTGTATTTTTTGATTCTACATATAAGTGTTATCAAACACTCTTTTTCTTTGTCTGACTAATTTCACTTAGCATAATGCCATCCAAGTTTGTCCATGTTGCTGAAAATAACAAAATTTCATTAGTTTATGGCTGAGTAGTATTCCATTTTATTTATATAGCACATCTTTATCCATTCATCTGTTGATGGACACTTAGGTTGCTGCCACATCTTGGCAATTGTAAATAATGCTACTATCAACGTTGGCATGCAAGCCTCTTTTTGAATGAGTGTTTTGTTGTTTTTTCATATATATATCCAGGAGTGGAATTGCTGTGTCATATGGTAGTTCTACTTTCAGTTTTTTGAGAAACCTCCATACTGTTTTCCACAATGGCTGCACCACTTTAAGTTCCCACCATCAGTGAACAAGAGTTCACTTTTCTCCACATCCTCACCAACCTTTGTTATTTGGGTTCTTTTTTATGATAGCCATTCTGAAAGTTGTGAGGTGATATCTCATTGTGGTTTTGATTTGTATTTCCCTGATGATTAGCAATTTTGAGCAGCTTTGCATGTGCCAGTTGGCCATCTGCATTTCCTATTTAGAAAAATGTTAAGTCTTTCTTCCCCACCTATTTTTAAAAATTTGGGTTGCTTGTTTTTTGATGCTGAGTTCTATGAGCTGTTTTTATATGTTGGATAGTAATCTCTTATTGGTCATATCATTTGAAAACATCTTCTCCCATTCAGTAGGTTGTCTTGTTTTGTTGATGATTTTCTTTGCTGTGCAAAAGATTTTCAATTTCATTAGTTTCCATTTGTTTATTTTTATTGTCTTTACTTTTGGAGATGGACCCCCAAAAAATATTGCTGCAATTTATGTTAAAATGTGTTCTGCCTAAATTTTCCTCTAGGAGCTTTATAGTATCAGGTCTTACATTTAGGTCTTTAATCCATTTTTGTATATGGTGTTAGAGAATGTTTTAATTTTATTCTTTTACATGTAGGTTTCCAGCACCACTTATTGAAGAGCGTTTCTTTCCTCCATTGTATATTCTTGCCTTCTTTGCCGTAGATTAATTGACCAGAAGTGTGTGGGTTTATTTCTGGGTTCTCTATCCTGTTCCATTTGTCTATGTGTCTGCTTTTGTGGCAGTACAATGCTATTTTGATTACTGTAGATTTGTAGTATAGTCTGAAGTCTGGAAGCATGATTCCTCCACCTCTGTTCTTTCTGAACATTGTTTTGGCTATTTGGGGTCTTTTGTGTTTCCATATAAATTTTAAAAGTATTTGTTCTAGTTCTGTGAAAAATGCCATTGGTATTTTGATAGGGATTGCATTGAATCTGTAGATTGCCTTTCCTAGTATAGTAATTTTAACAATATTGATTCTTCCAATCCAAGAACATGGTATATTTTTCCATATGTTTTTGTTTTCTTCAATTTCTTTCATCAGAGTTTTATAGTTTTCTGAGTACAGGTGTTTTTGCCCCCCTAGGTAGGTTTATTCCTAGTATTTTATCTTTTCTGATGCAATGGTAAATGGGAATGTTCCTTTAATTTTTTGCTTATTGTTTGCTCTTAGAGTATAGAAATGCAACAGATTTATATATATTAATTTTATATCCTGCAAGTTTACCAAATTCATTGATGATCTCTAGTAGCTTTTTGGTGTCATCTTTAGGATTTTTTATATATAGTATCATGTCATCTAGAAAGAGTGACAGTTTTAGTTCCTCCTTTCCAATTTAGATTCCTTTCATTTCTTTTTCTTCTCTGACTGCTGTGGCTAGGACTTCCAATGCTATGTTGAGGAAAAGTGGTGAGAGTGGACATCCTCATCTTATTTTTAATCTTAGAGGAAGTGCTTTCAGCTTTTCACTGTTGAGTATCATGTTTGCTGTGGGTTTGTCATATATGGCCTTTATTATGTTGAGGTATGTTACCTCTACACCCACTTTCTGTAGAGTTTTAATCATAAATTGTGTTGAATTTTATCAAAAGATTTTTCTGCACCTTTTGAAATGATCATATGGTTTTTATTCTTCAATTTGTTAATGTGGTGTATCACACTGAATGATTTGCCAATATTGAAAAATCCTTTCATCCCTGGGATAAATCTCACTTGATCATGGTGTATGATTCTTTTAATGTACTGTTGGATTCAGTTTGCTAGTATTTTGTTGCAGATTTATGCATCTATGTTCATCATTGATAATGGCCTGTAATTTTCTTTTTTTGTGTGATATCTTTGTCTGGTTTTGGTAGTAGGGTTATGCTGGACTCATAGAATGACTTCAGAAGTGTTTCTTCCTCTGTGACCATTTTCATTACTATAGCTCTGTAATATAGTTTGAAAGCAGACATTGTGATACCTCTAGATTTATTCCTTTTTATCAAGAATTTTGGCTCTTTTGGGTCTTTTGTGTTTCCATATCAATTTCAGTATTGGGTGTTTTTTTTCTATTTCTGTGAAAAATATTAGAATTATAATAGGGATTCCATTGTATCTTTAGATCACTTTGGGTAGTATGAACATTTTAACAAAATTGTTTCTTTCAGCCCATGAGCATGGGCTATCTTTACACCTAATTGTGTCTCCTACAATTCCTTTAATCAAGGTCTTATAGTTTTCAGTGTACAGATCTTTCACCTCCTTGGTTAATTTTATTCCTAATTATTTTACTCTTTTAGATGTAACTATAAATTGTAATCCTGCTTGATCATGGTGTATGGTATTTTTAATGTACTGTTGAATTTTGTTTGCTAATATTTTGTTGATGATACTTGCATTGAATTTTATCAAGAATATTGTTCTTTAATTTTCTTCTTATAGTACCCTTGTCTGATTTTGAGATCAAGGTAATGTTGGCCTACAAAATGAGTTTCAAAGTGTTCCCTTCTCTTCTATTTTTTGAAGATTCAAAAAAGGATTAGTCTCATTCCTTTATTAAATAATTGGTAGAATTCACCAATTAAGGTTTCTGGTCCTGAACTTTTATTTACTGAGAGGTTTTAATTACAGACTCAATCTATTTACTAGTAATTGATTGATTCATATTTTCTATTTATTCATGGTTCAGTTTAAAAGTTTCAAGGAATTTATCCCTTTCTTCAAGGTTGTCCAATTTTAGGTGTATAATTGTTCACATTAGGTTATTATGATCCTATTTATGTGATATCAGTTGTAATATCTCTTCTTTCATTTAAAATTCTATTTTAGTCCTCTCTCTTTTCCTCTTGGTAAATACAGCTAAAAGTTTGTCTTTTTTTATCCTTTCAAAAATCAGCCCTTAGTTTCATTGGTCTTTTCTGTTGTCTTTTTAGTCTCTATTCCATTTATTTCAGCTCTGATCTTTGTTATTTTATTCTTTCTACTAACTCTGGGCTTAGTTTTTTATTCCTTTCCTAGTTCCCTGTGGTCTAAAGTTAGTGTTAGAAATATCTCTTTTTTCCTTAATGTAGACATGAACTCCGTTCTTAGAAGTGTTTTTGCTACATTCCATAATTTTTGATATGTTGTGCTTATATTTTTATTTGTCTGAAGATATTTTTATTTCTGTTGATTTATTCACTGACCCATTGGTTGTTTAAGCACATATTTGTGAATTTTCCATTTTTCTGTTTGTAATTGATTTCTAATTTCATGCGATTTTGGTTGGAAAGAAAAAATGTTTGATAGGATTTGTCTTCTTAAAATATTAAGAAATGCTGTGGACTAACATATGATCTATCTTGGAGAATATTCTATGTGCACTTATGGAGAATACATATTATGAAGCTGCTGGATGGAAATTTCTGTAAATATCTGGTAAGTACATCTTTTCTAAGGTATTGATAGTTCAAGTCTAATGCTTTCTTATTGATATTATGACTGAATGATAGATCCATTGTTGAATGGAAAGTATTATAATGTCAGATTATTATGTATTGATATCTATTTCATCTTTCATGTCTGTTGATTATGTATTGATACATATTTCATCTTTCATGTCTGTTGATATTTGCTTTATTCTCCTATTATGATATTTGCTTTGTTCTCCTATGTTGGATGTACAAATATTTTTAAATGTTATATCCTCTTCTTAGATTGAATCTTTCTCATTATATTATGACCTTCTTTGTCTCTTGTTAAAGTTTTGGCTTAAAGTCTATTTGTCTGATATAAGTATAGCTACTCCTGCTTCCTTTTGATTGCCATTTGCATGGAATATATTTTTCTATTAATTCATTTTCACTCTGTATGTGTGCTTAATGTTGAAAGAATCATGGGAAGCACCGAGATGGGATTTATTTTGGAAAAAAATTATTTTTAAAATTGATGTATAGTTGATTTACAATATTATATAAATTTCAAGTGTACAACAGAGTGATTCAACAGTTTTATAGATATAATCCATTTAAAGTTATTATAAAATATTGGCTATATTTCCTGTGCTATGCCATATATCATTGTAACTTATTTATTTTACACATGGTAGTTTGTACCTCTTAATTCCCTACTCCTATCTTGCTTCTTACCCCTTCCCTTTCCCCACTGGTTATCATTAGTTTTCTTCTCTATATCTGTGAGCCTGTTTCTGTTTTATTATATTCAATCCTTTTTTTCCCCCACATATAAGTGATAGCATACATTATGTATCTTTCTCTGTATGACATTTCACTAAGCATAATAATCTCCAGGTCTATGCATGTTGTTGCAAATGGCAATCTTTTATTCTTTTTAATGGCTAACATTTCAATTTACAAATGCATCATATCTTCTATATCCATTCATCTGTTGATGGACACTTAGGTTGCTTCAGTATCATGGCTTAGGTTGATAATTGGAGTGCATGTATTTTTTCAAGTTAGTGCTTCTGTTTTCTTTGAACTCATACCAAAAGTGGAATTGCAGGATCATATGGTAGTTCTATTTTAGTTTTACTATTTCTTATAGTGGCTGCACTAATTTACATTCCCCTAACATTGTACTAGTGTTCCCTTTTGTCCACACCCTTGCCAACAATTTTTTCTGGTCATTTTAATGATAGGCATTCTGGCACATGTGAGTTGGTATCTCACTGTGGTTTTCATATTCATTTCTCTGATGAGTAGTGTTATCACAATCTTTTTATGTGCTTGTTGGCCATCTGTATGTTTTCTATGGAAAAATGTCTACTAAGGTTTTCAGCCCATTTTTTTAACGAGGTTTTTAAAAAATTGTATGAGCTGTGTATATATTTTGGATATAAACCCCTTATCAGTTATTTTGTTTCAAAATTTTCTCCCATTCTGTTTGTTGTGTTTTCATTTTGTCAATAGTTTTATTTCCTGTGCAAAAACTTATATGTTTAACTAGGCCAATTACTTTATTTTTGCCTTTGTTTCTTTAACAGAGGAGAAACATTTTATTAAAAAATATTGTTACCACTTTTGTCAGAGTGTAGTGCCTAAGTTTTTTTTTTTTTTACACAACTTTATTGGACTATAATTGCTTTACAATGGTGTGTTAGTTTCTGCTTTATAATGGATGTTCAAACCTCATACTTTTACACGTACCTGTCCAGTTTTCCCAGCACCACTTTTTGAAGAGTCTATCCTTTCTCCACTGTACATTCCTGCCTCTTTTATTAAAGATAAGGTGACCATATGTGTGTGGGTTTATCTCTGTGCTTTCTATGCTGTTCCATTGATCTATCTTTCTGTTTTTGTGCCAGTACCATACTGTCTTGATTACTGTAGCTTTGTAGTATAGTCTGAAATCAGGGAGCCGAATTCCTCCAGCTCCATTTTTCTTTCTCAAGATTGCTTTGGCTCTTCGAGATCTTTTGTGTTTCCATACAAATTGTGAAATTTTTTGTTCTAGTTCTGTGAAAAATGCCAGTCATAGTTTGATGGGGATTGCAGTAAATCTGTAGATTGCTTTGGGTAGTAGTCATTTTAACAACGTTGATTCTTCCAATTGAAGAACATGGTATATCTCTCCATCTATTTGTATCATCTTTAATTTGTTTCATCAGTGTCTTATAATTTTCTGCATACAGGTCGTTTGTCTCCTTAGGTTGGTTTATTTCTGGATATTTTATTCTTCTTGTTGCTATGGTAAATGGGAGTGTTTTCTTGATTTCACTTTCAGATTTTTCATCATTAGTGTATAGAAATGCCAGAGATTTCTCTGCATTAATTTTGTATCCTGCTACTTTATCAAATTCATTGTTTAGCTCTAGTAGTTTTCTTGTAGCATCTTTAGGATTGTCTATGTATAATATCATGTCATCTGCAAACAGTGACAGCTTTACTTCTTCTTTTCCCATTTGGATTCCTTTTGTTTCCTTTTCTTCTCTGATTGCTGTGGCCAAAACTTCCAAAACTATGTTGAACAAGAGTGGTGAGAGTGGGCAACCTTTTCTTGTTCCTGATCTTAGTGGAAGTGCTTTCAGTTTTTCACCATTGAGGACGATGTTGGCTGTGGGTTTGTCATATATGGCCTTTATTATGCTGAGGAACGTTCCCTCTATGCCTACTTTATGGAGGGTTTTTATCATAAATGGGTGTTGAAGTTTGTCGAAAGCTTTCTCTGCATTTATTATGACCAAATGGTTTTTCTTCTAGGAATTTTATAGTTTCCACTCTTATATTTAGGTCTTTAGTCCATTTTGAGTTTATTTTTGTATGGTGTGAAAAAATGTTCTAATTTTATTCTTTTATATGTAGCTACCCAGTTTATCCAGCACTACTTATTGAAGAGACTGTCTCTTCCCCATTTTATATATTTGCATCTTTTGATATAGATTAATTGACCATAAGTGTCTGGGTTTATGCTGGGCTCTCTATTCTGTTCCATTGATCTATGTGTCTGTTTTTTTTTGCCAGTACCATTCTGTTTTTATGAATGTATCTTTGTAATATAGTCTGAAGCCAGAGACCATGATACTTACAGCTTTGTTCTTTTTTCTCAATTCACTTGGTCGTTCAAGGTATTTTGTATTTCTAAACAAAATTTGAAATTATTTGTTGTAGTTCTGTGAAAAATGTCATGGGTACTTTGATAAGGATGTATTAAATCTGTAGATTGCTTTGGGGAATACCGACATTTTAGCAGTATTAATTCTTCTAGTCCATAAGCACGAAATAGCTTTCCATTTCTTGCTATCATCTTCAATTTACTTCATGAATGTTTTATACTTTTCAGGGATCAGTCTTGTACCTCTTTGATTAAGCTTATTCCTAGGGTTTTTTTTCTTTTTTTTAATGTGATTTTAAACAGGACTTTTTCCTTGCTTTTTCTTTCTGATAGTTCATTACTAGTGTATAGAAAATCAATGGATTTCTGTATATTAATCTTTTATTCTGAAGCTTTATTGAATTGATTAGTACTAATAGTTTTCTGATGGAGACTTTAGGATTTTCTCTGTTTAATGTAGTGACAATTTTACTTATTCCTTCCAATTTAGAAGTCTTTTATTTCCTTTCTCAGTCTGATTGCTGTGGTTAGGACTTCCAGTATTATGGTAAATAGATGTGGCAAGATGTAGCACCCTTGTCATTGTCCTGATTATAGAGAAAAAGCTGAAAGCATTGAGTATAGTATTAGTAATGGGTTTGCCATAATTGTCCTTTATTATACTGAGATATGTTCCCTCTATACCAACTTTAATAAGATATTTTATCATGAATTGATGTTGAATTTTTTCAGATCCTTTTTCTGCATCTATTGAAATGATCAGGTGATTTTTATCCTTCCTTTTTTTGTGTGGTGTATCACATGGATTAATTTGTAGGTATTTTACCAACCTTTCATCCCTGGAATAAATCTCTCCTTATCATGTTGTCTGATCCATTTTATATACTTTTGAATTTGGTTTGCTAATATTTAGTTGAGGATTTATATACCTATTTTCATCAGAGACATTGGCCTGTAATTTTCTTTTCATGTAATGTCTTTGGCTGGTTTTCATATCAGTGAATGGTAGCCTTGTAGAATGAATTCAGGAACATTTGCTCCTCTTCAGTTTTTTGGAAATGTTTGAGAAGGATAGGTATTAGTTCTTCTCTATCTATTTGGTAGAATTCCCCTGTGAATCTATACAGTCTTGGAGCTTTGTTTGCTGGTAGTTTGTTGATTACTAATTCAATTTCACTAATAGTTATTGGTCTCTTTAGATTGTCTATTTCTTCCTGATTGACTCTTTGGAGATTGTATGTTTCTAGAAATTTATTTCTTCAAGGTTGTCCAATTTTTTGACATAAAGAGTGGGCAACCTTTTCTTGTTCCTGATCTTAGTGGAAGTGCTTTCAGTTTTTCACCATTGAGGACGATGTTGGCTGTGGGTTTGTCATATATGGCCTTTATTATGCTGAGGAACGTTCCCTCTATGCCTACTTTATGGAGGGTTTTTATCATAAATGGGTGTTGAAGTTTGTCGAAAGCTTTCTCTGCATTTATTATGACCAAATGGTTTTTCTTCTAGGAATTTTATAGTTTCCACTCTTATATTTAGGTCTTTAGTCCATTTTGAGTTTATTTTTGTATGGTGTGAAAAAATGTTCTAATTTTATTCTTTTATATGTAGCTACCCAGTTTATCCAGCACTACTTATTGAAGAGACTGTCTCTTCCCCATTTTATATATTTGCATCTTTTGATATAGATTAATTGACCATAAGTGTCTGGGTTTATGCTGGGCTCTCTATTCTGTTCCATTGATCTATGTGTCTGTTTTTTTTTGCCAGTACCATTCTGTTTTTATGAATGTATCTTTGTAATATAGTCTGAAGCCAGAGACCATGATACTTACAGCTTTGTTCTTTTTTCTCAATTCACTTGGTCGTTCAAGGTATTTTGTATTTCTAAACAAAATTTGAAATTATTTGTTGTAGTTCTGTGAAAAATGTCATGGGTACTTTGATAAGGATGTATTAAATCTGTAGATTGCTTTGGGGAATACCGACATTTTAGCAGTATTAATTCTTCTAGTCCATAAGCACGAAATAGCTTTCCATTTCTTGCTATCATCTTCAATTTACTTCATGAATGTTTTATACTTTTCAGGGATCAGTCTTGTACCTCTTTGATTAAGCTTATTCCTAGGGTTTTTTTTCTTTTTTTTAATGTGATTTTAAACAGGACTTTTTCCTTGCTTTTTCTTTCTGATAGTTCATTACTAGTGTATAGAAAATCAATGGATTTCTGTATATTAATCTTTTATTCTGAAGCTTTATTGAATTGATTAGTACTAATAGTTTTCTGATGGAGACTTTAGGATTTTCTCTGTTTAATGTAGTGACAATTTTACTTATTCCTTCCAATTTAGAAGTCTTTTATTTCCTTTCTCAGTCTGATTGCTGTGGTTAGGACTTCCAGTATTATGGTAAATAGATGTGGCAAGATGTAGCACCCTTGTCATTGTCCTGATTATAGAGAAAAAGCTGAAAGCATTGAGTATAGTATTAGTAATGGGTTTGCCATAATTGTCCTTTATTATACTGAGATATGTTCCCTCTATACCAACTTTAATAAGATATTTTATCATGAATTGATGTTGAATTTTTTCAGATCCTTTTTCTGCATCTATTGAAATGATCAGGTGATTTTTATCCTTCCTTTTTTTGTGTGGTGTATCACATGGATTAATTTGTAGGTATTTTACCAACCTTTCATCCCTGGAATAAATCTCTCCTTATCATGTTGTCTGATCCATTTTATATACTTTTGAATTTGGTTTGCTAATATTTAGTTGAGGATTTATATACCTATTTTCATCAGAGACATTGGCCTGTAATTTTCTTTTCATGTAATGTCTTTGGCTGGTTTTCATATCAGTGAATGGTAGCCTTGTAGAATGAATTCAGGAACATTTGCTCCTCTTCAGTTTTTTGGAAATGTTTGAGAAGGATAGGTATTAGTTCTTCTCTATCTATTTGGTAGAATTCCCCTGTGAATCTATACAGTCTTGGAGCTTTGTTTGCTGGTAGTTTGTTGATTACTAATTCAATTT
Source organism: Neophocaena asiaeorientalis asiaeorientalis (assembly GCF_003031525.2). Taxonomy (NCBI): domain Eukaryota; kingdom Metazoa; phylum Chordata; class Mammalia; order Artiodactyla; family Phocoenidae; genus Neophocaena; species Neophocaena asiaeorientalis. The sequence goes on from NW_020172681.1 coordinate 14,928, forward strand.
CACTAATAGTTATTGGTCTCTTTAGATTGTCTATTTCTTCCTGATTGACTCTTTGGAGATTGTATGTTTCTAGAAATTTATTTCTTCAAGGTTGTCCAATTTTTTGACATATAACTTTATAATATTCTCATATTATTTTCTTGTATTTCTGATATAAGTTGTTATTTCTCCTCTTTCTTTTATCTTGTTCATTTGGATCCTCTTTTTTTTTAAAATAAGCTTGGGTAAAGGCTTATTAGCTTGTTTATCTTTTAAAAAAAGCAGGTCTTAGTATCTTTGATCTTATATATTGAATTTTAGGTCTCTATTTTATTTATTTCCAGTATGATCTTTTTTATTTCCTTCCTTCTGTTGACTTTTGGATTTCTTTGCTCTTTTATTAATTGCTTTAGATGATAGGTTAGGTTGTTTGTTTGAGACATTTCTTGCTTTTTGAAGTAGGCGTGCATTGCTGTAAACTTCCCTCTAAGAAATTATTTTGTTGTGTCCCATAGATTTTGGAAAGTTGTGTTTTTACCTTCGTTTGTATCAAGGTATTTTCTGATTTCCTCCTGATTTCTTCATTGGCCCACTGGTTTTTCAGTAGCATGTTGTTTAGACTCCATGTGTTTTTGTTTTTCTCATTTTTCTTCCTGTGATTGGTTTCTAGTTTCATAGCATTGTGCTTGGAAAAAATGCTTGATATAATTTCTGTTCTGTTAAATTTGTTGAGACTTATTTTGTGGCCTAGCATATGTTCTATCCTGCCAAAGTTTTATGTGCACTTGAAAAAAATGTGTATTCTGCTCTTTTTGAATGAAATGTTCTGTGGATATATTTTAAGTCCAACTGCTCTAATGTGTCATTTAAAGGCACTGTTTTATTGATTTTCTGTCTGGATGAACTGTCCATTCATGTAAGTGGGTTGTTAAAGTTCCCTACTAGTTTTGTATTATTGTTAATTTCCCCCTTTATATGTGTTGATTTGTTTTATATATTTAGGTGCTCCTGTATTAGGTGCATATATGTTTACGAATGTTATTTTCTCTTCTTGTATTGATTCCTTTATCATTGTATAATGCCCATATTTTTGCTTTGCTCTAGATGTTGTTTTAAACTCAACTTTGTCTAATATGAATATTGCTACCCAGATTTCTTTTCATTTCCAGTTGCATGAAATACCTTTTCCCATCCCCTCACTTTCAGATTCTTTGTTTTCTTTAGCACTGAATTGAATGTCTTATAAGCAGCATATAGATGGATCTTATTTTTGTACCCAGTCAGCCACCTTATGTCCTTTAATTGGAATATTTAGTCTATTGACTTTTAAAATGATTATTGATAGATATGTACTTATTACCATTTTGTTACTTGTTTTCTGGTTGTTTTTATAGTCCTTTGTTCTTTTCTTCTTCTAGTTTTCACCTTTGTGGTTTGATGATTTTCTTTAGTTGTACTCTTTTGTTCCTTCCACCCTATGTATATCTATTGTAGGTTTTTTGATTTGTGCTTACTATGAGTTTTATATATGTTGATCTATATCTATATCTACTTGCTTTAAATTGGTAGTCATTTAAGTTCAAACACATTCTAAAAGATGTAAAATCTTTACTCCCTTTTCCCACATTTTGTGGTCATAGTTTACATCTTCATATTTATCCCTTCACTGTTCATTGTGGTTATAGTTGATTTTATATTTTTTCTCTTTTAGTCCATGTACTAGCTTATTTAATTGGTTATTTCACAGCCTTACTATGTATTTGGCTTTACTATTTAGATTTTTTCTTTCCTTTAAATTCTTCTCATTTTAGTTTTTCTTTTCCACTTAGAGAAGACCTTTGAACACTTATTTTAAGTTCAGTTTAGTACTGTTGAACTCTTAGTTTTTGCTTGTCTGGAAGTTCTTTATCTCTCCCTCAATTCTGAATGAAAATTTTGCTAGGTATAGTATCCTAGGTTGTAGGTTTTTCCCTTTCAGCACTCTAAGTATATCATGTCACTCCCTTCTGGCTTGCAAAATTTCTGCAAAAATGTCAGCTGATTGCCTTTAAGTGTTCCCTTGTGTGTGACTCTTTGTTCCCCTCTTGCTGCCTTTAGAATTATCTCTTTAAGTTTTGCCACTTGAATTATAATATGTCTTGGAGTGGGTCTCTTTGGATTCATCTTTTCTGCAACTCTCTGTGCTTTCCATACTGCAATATCTATTTTCTTTTTCATGTTTGAGAAGTTTTCAGTTATAATCTCATCAAATACATTTTAAAAATACTTTCTCTGTCTCTTCTGCTTCTGGGACACATATAATGCAAATATTAGTATGCTTGATGTTGTCTCAGAAGTACCCTCCTCCGGGCTCATTTTTGTAAATTTGTTTTTCTTTTTGCTGATCCATATTCTGATTGGGTGACTTGCATTAGTTTATCTCCCTGGTCACACTAATCTGTTCTTAATTTCTTCTAGTGTGTTTTTCATTTCAGTTGTACTCTTCAGGTCTGATTGATTCTTTTTTATATTTTTAATTTCTTGTTAAAATTCTCACTGTATTCATCTATCTTTATCTGGTAAATTATTTATTTGTTTCATTAGTTGTTTTTGTTTGTTTTTTCTTGTTTTTCATTTGAAACAAATTCTTCTGTCTTCTCATTTTACTTAACTTTCTTTTTCTCTATGGAATTAGGTGAGACAGTTACCTATCCCACCCTTGTTCTGGAGTGCCCCTATGCAATCTGTTTTCAGTGTCTTTGGTGGGACAGCTGGATCTTAAGGGAGCACAGTTCATGTCTTTTCCCAGGGTGTGCTGGTAGCCACCTTCAAGATGAGGCTGGTGGTGGAGTGGTTAGAGCCACAACCAGCGTTTTTACTTTGCTCAGTGTCCATCACCACCCTATTGGGGATGGCATCAGGTTTCAAGGTGCTGGAGCAGAAACTGTGGGTCAGTTTTGACCTGCTTCCATTTCCTTCATGTGTGCACTTTACCCCCTCCTTGCAATGGCACCTTTCTCCCATAGAGGAGCAGTGCTGAAGAAAGAGGTGCTGAAGTGGGTGCCTGGTACAAATCACCACATGCTGGGATGGTTCTGTCACACCATTCAGGGTTCCAGACAGCTCCTGAGCCACAGTCTTCACAAGTGTTAGCAATGTCTGCCTCCCCTTGTTCAGATGCAGTGCAGGGTATTAGCCAACTATGTCCCCCCAGTGTGCATCCTCCTCAGTGCACACTCTCCCTAGTGGGGAGCTGCACTGGAGCTAGAGAGGCTGGGACACATGCTGGGACAGTCCCAGGAAACCTTCCAGAGCCCTAGGCAATTTCAATCCATTTACTTCACCTTGTTTGGGGGAGTAAGCAAGTGTGTGCATGCTCTTTACAAGCAAAGTCTAAATTTGTTACAGTCTTCCCGTAAACCCCACTGTTTTTCAAACTTCCTAAGGGGACCCATCTTCCAAATGTTAGACTCCTGGGTTGGGGTGGCCAATATGTGGTTCGAATCCCCCACTCTCCAGGGCAGATAACTGAATCTGTTATATACCCCTCTTTGTCTTTGTCCCTTGCTAGGGGCATGGGTCCTGATCTGCCCTTATCGCTTCTTTTCCCTTCCTACTCAACTCAGTGTAGTTCTTTTTTATAGCCTTATTTGTAGAAGAGTTGTTGTGCCAGTCTCCAGTTTGTTTTCAGTAAGCATTGCTTCGCATGTGGATGCATTTTCGATGTATTCATGGGGGAATTTAGCTCAGTGTCTTCATATTCTGCCATCTTGATCTCCTCCCCCTAGATGGGTATTTTCAAAATCAATTCAGCGACTGTGTGTCTTTTGATTGAATAATTTAGTCCAATTATATTTAAAGTTATTATCAATAGGGATGGACCTGCTATTGTCATATTGTTAATTGCTTTTTTTCTTTTGTAATTCTTTTGTTTCTTTCTCCTTCCCCTGCTCTCTTCCTTTTTGATTTCATGATTTTTTCTGGTATTTTAAGTGTTATGCTTAGATTCCTTTTTATTTATCTTCTGTATATCTACTATTGGGTTTTGCTTTGTGGTTACCATGATGGTTACAGAAAACATCTTATATTTATAATGTATATTTTAAGCTGGTATCAACTTAAATTTGAATGCATACTAAAGCTCTAAATTATTATTTTCCTACATTTTTGAAGGTACAGGTAAATAATTTTTATCTCTAATATAAGAGTTTAAAAAGAGTATTTAAGGTAACCGCAGCTAGAAAAAAGAAATATATCTACATGTGGAAAAATTCCTACAGAACACCTACTGAACGCTGGCAGAAGACCTCAGACCTTCCAAAAGGCAAGAAACTCCCCACATACCTGGGTAAGGCAAAAGAAACAAGAAAAAACAGAGACAAAAGTAAAAGAACGGGACCTGCACCAGTGGGAGGGAGCTTTGAAGGAGGAAAACTTTCCACACACTAAGAAGCCCATTCACTGGCGGGGATGGGGAGTGGCGGGGGGGGAAGCTTCAGAGCCACAGAGGAGAGCACAGCAACAGGGGTGCATAGGGCAAAGCGGAGAGATTCCCACACAGAGGAAAGAACAGACGCCCTCAGGCCACCTACAAGCAGAGGCGGGGCCAAATCAAAAGCTGAACAACAGGAGCTGTGGGAACAAAAAAGAGAAAAGGAAATCTCTCCCAGCAGCCTCAGGAGCAGCAGATTAAATCTCCACAATGAAATTGATGTACCCTGGATCTGTGGAATACCTCAATAGACAACGAATCACCCCAAACTGAGGTGGTGGACTTTGGGAGCAAAATGTATATATATATATATATATATTTTTTTTTCCTTTTTCTCTTTTGGTGAGTGTATGTGTATGCTTCTGAGTGTGATTTTGTCTGTATGGCTTTGCTACTACCACTTTTCCTAGGGTTCTGTCTAGGAAACAGCAGTGGGAGGGAGCTGTGAAGGAGGAAAGGTTTCCACACACTAGGAAGCCCCTTCTTGGGTGGAGACTGTGAGGGGTGGAGGGGGGAAGCTTCAGAGTCATGGAGGAGAGCACAGCAACAGGGGTGCAGAGGACAAAGTGGAGAGATTCCCGCACAGAGGATCAGTGCACACCAGAACTCACCAGCACAAGAGGCTTTTCTCCTCACCAGCCGGGATGGGTGGGGACTGGGAGCTGAGGCTCCGGCTTTGGTCGGATCCCATGGAGAGGACTGGGGCTGTCTGTGTGAACACAGCCTGAAGGGGGCTAGTGTGTCACAGCTAGCCAGGAGGGAGTCTGGGAAAAGGTCTCGACCTGCTGAAAAGACAAGAGACTTTTACTTCCCTCTTTGTTTCCTGGTGCGTAAGGAGACGGGATTAAGAGTACAGCTTAAAGGAGCTCAAGAGACGGGGTCATGCCGTGGCTATCAGCATGGACCCCAGAGACAGGCATGAGACACTAAGGCTGCTGCTGCAGCTACCAAGAAGCCTGTGTGCAAGCACACGTTACTATCCACACCTCCCCTGGTGGGAGCATGTGCAGCCCACCACTCCCAGAGTCCCATGATTCAGAGACAACTTCCCCAGGAGAACACAGGGTGCGACTCAGGCTGGTGCAAGGTCAAGCCGACCTCTGCAACCGCAGGCTTGTCCTGCACTCCACACCCCTCCCTCCACCCAGCCTGAGTGAGCCAGAGCCACCGAAGCAGCTGCTCTTTAACACCATCCTGTCTGGGCAAAGGACAGACGCCCTAAGGTGACCCACATCCAGAGGCACGGCCAAATTCAAAGCTGAATCCCAGGAGTTGTGTGAAAAAAGAAAAGAAAGGGAAATCTCTCCCAGCAGCTTAAGGAGCAGCAGATTAAATCTCCACAATCAACTCGATGTACACTGCATCTGTGGAATACCTCAATAGACAACATATCATCCCAAATTGAGGAGGTGGACGTTGGGAGCAAATAGGGTTCTGTCTGTCCTTTTTTTTTTCTTAGTATCGTTTTTAGCGCTTGTTAACAATGCTGGAATTTTTTGGCTTCGTTGTTCTCTTCTTTCTTTCTTTTTTAAAATTACTTAAAAAATTAATTTTAATACTGATTTTATTGTTTTTATTTTAATAACTTTTAAAAAATGTTTTTCTTCCTTGCTTGCTTTCCTTTTCCCCGCCTTTTTATTCTGAGCCATGTGGATGACAGGCTCTTTGTGCTCCAGACAGGCAACAGGCCTGTGCCTCTGTGATGGGAGAGTCAAGATCAGGACATTGTGCCACAAAGACCTCCCAGCTCCACGTAATATCAAATGACGAAAATCTTCCAGAGATATCTATCTCAACACAAAGACCCAGCTCCACTCAATGACAAGCAAGCTACAGTGCTGTACACCCTATGCCAAACAACTAGCAAGACAGGAATACAGCCCCACCAATTAGCAGGGAGGCTACCTAAAATCATAAGGTCAAAGACACATCAAAACACACCATCAGATGTGGAACTGCCCACCAGAAAGACAAGATCCACCCTCATCTATCAGAACACAGGCACTAGTCCCCTCCGGCAGGAAGACTATACAACACACTGAACGAACATGACACTGGTGGCAGACACGAAAAACAACGGAAACTATGTACCTGTAGACTGTTGAAAGGAGACCCCAAACAGAGTAAGTTAAGCAAAATTAGAAGACAAAGAAACACACAGCAGATGAAGGAGCAAGGTAAAAACACACCTGACTTAACAAATGAAAAGAAAGTAGGCAGACTACCTGAAAAAGGTTTCAGAATAATGATAGTAAAGATGATCCAAAACCTTCGAATGAGAATGGAGAAAACACAAGAAACGTTTAACAAGGACATAGAAGAACTAAAGAACAGAAAAACGAACATAACACAATATGAAATTTAAAAGTCTCTAGAAGGGATCTATAGCAGAATAACTGAGGCAGAAAAATGGATAAGTGAGCTGGAAGATAAAACAGTGGAAATAACTACTGCAGAGCATATAAAGTAAAAAGAATGAAAACAGTTGAGGACAGTCTAAGAGAACTCTGGGAAAATATTAAACACACCAAGATTAGAATTATAGAAGTCCAAGAAGAACAAGAGAAAAATAAAAGGGACTGAGAAAATATTTGAAAAGATTATAGTTGAAAACTTCCCTAATATGGGAAAGGAAATAGTTAATCAAGTGCAGGAAACACAGAGAGTCGCATACAGGATAAATCCAAGCAGAAACCCACCAAGACAAATATTAATCAAACTATCAAAAATTAAATAAAAAAATATTATAAGCAGCAAGGGAAAAACAACAAATAACACAAAAGGGAATAACCATAAGGTAAACAGCTGATCTTTCAGGAGAAACTCGGCAAGCCAGAAGGGCGTGGCAAGAAATATTTAAAGTGATGAAAGGGAAAAACCTACAACCAAGATTAATCTAGCCAGGAAGGATCTCATTCAGATTTGACTGAGAAATTAAACACCTTACAGATAAGCAGCAGCTAAGAGAATTCAGCACAACCAAGCCACTTTACAAGAAACACTAAAGGATCCTCTCTAGGCAGGAAAATCAAGAGAAGGAAAGGACGTACAATAACAAACCCAAAGCAATTAAGAAAATGGTAAGAGGAAAATACATAACGATAATTACATTAAATGAAAATGGAGGAGGGGGAAGATGGTGGAAGAGTAAGAAGCGGAGATCACCTTCCTCCCCACGGATGCATCAGAAATACATCTACACGTGGAACAACTCCTACAGAACACTGAATGCTGGCAGAAGACCTCAGACCTCCCAAAAGGCAAGAAACTCCCCACATACATGGGTAGGGCAAAAGAAAAAAGAATAAACAGGGACAAAAGAATAGGGACGGGATCTGCAGCAGTGGTAGGGAGATGTGAAGGAGGAAAGTTTTCCACATACTAGGAAGCCCTTTCACAGGCTGAGAGTGCGGATGGTGGAGGGAGGGAGGTTCAGAGTCACGGAGGAGAGTGCAGCAACAGGGGTGTGGAGGGCAAAGCGGAAGATTCCCGCACAGAGGATCAGTACCCACCGGCACTCACTAGCCCGAGAGGCTTCTCTGCTCACACACCGGGGTGGGCGGGGCTGGGAGCTGAGGCTCGGGGCTTCGGTTGGGGCGCAGGGAGAGGACTGG
>NW_020172681.1:24086-27888 GCF_003031525.2 Neophocaena asiaeorientalis asiaeorientalis
GGGAGCTGAGGCTTGGGGCTTCGGTTGGGGCGCAGGGAGAGGACTGGTGGCGTAAACACAGCCTGAAGGGGTTACTGCACCACACCTAGCCGGGAGGGAGTGGGAGGGAGTCTGGGGAAACGTCCGGATCTGCCAAAGAGGCAAGAGACTTTTTCTTCCCTCTTTGTTTCCTGGTGCGCAAGGAGAGGGGATTAAGAACGCTGCTTAAAGGAGCTCCAGAGAGAGGCGCGAGCCACGGCTAAAAGCGCGGACCCAAGAGACAGGCATGAGACGCTAAGGCTGCTGCTGTCGCCACCAAGAAGCCTGTGTGCGAGCACAGGTCACTATCAACACCTCCCTTCCGGGGAGCCAGGGCAGCCCACCACTGCGAGGGTCCCAGGATCCATGGAAAATTTCCCCGGGAGAAGGCACGGCATGCCTCAGGCTGTTGCAACGTCATGATGGCCTCTGTCACTGCAGGCTCGCCCCGCATTGTGCCCCTCCCTCCCCACGGCCTGAGTGAGCCAGAGTCCCCGAATCAGCGGCTCCTTTAACCCCGTCCTTTCTGAGCGAAGAACAGACGCCCTCCGGTGACTTACACGCAGAGACGGGGCCAAATCCAAAATTGAGCCCCTGGAGCTGTGAGAACAAAGAAGAGAAAGGGAAATCTCTCCCAGCAGCCTCAGAAGCAGCGGATTAAAGCTCCACAATCAACTTGATGATGGGAGCTGTGTGGAAACAAAAAGAGAAAGGGAAATCTCTCCCAGCAGCCTCAGGAGCAGCGGATTAACTCTCCACAAAGTGATGTACCTTTCATCTGTGGAATACCTGAATAGGCAACGAATAATCCCAAATTGAGGAGGTGGACTTTGAGAGCAAGACTTTTATTTTGTTCACTTTTCCTCTTTTTGTGACTGTGTATGTGTATGGTTCTGTGTGAGATTTTGTCGGTATAGCTTTGCTTTCACCATTTGTCCTAGGGGTCTATCCATCTGTTTTTTGTTTTTTGTTTACTTTTTTAAAAATTTTGTTCTTAATAATTCTTTTCTTAGTAACTTTATTTTATTTTACCGTACTTTATTTTATTTTATCCTCTTTCATTCCTTCTTTCTACTTTTTCTCCCTTTTTTTCTGAGCCGTGTGGATGAAAGGCTCTTGGTGCTACAGCCAGGAGTCACTGCTGTGCCTCTGAGGTGGGAGAGCCAACTTCAGGACACTGGTCCACAAGAGACCTCCCAGCTCCACATATTTTAATAACTTTATTTTATATTATTTTGTTTTTTTCTTTTATCTTCTTTCTTTCTTACTTTCTTTCTAATTTTTCTCCCTTTTATTCTGAGCCGTGTGAATGAAAAGCTCTTGGTGCTGGAGCCAGGAGTCAGTGATGTGCCTCTGAGGTGGGAGAGCCAACTTCAGGACACTGGTCCACAAAAGACCTCCCAGTTCCACGTACTATCAAAAGGCGAAAATCTCTCAGAGATCTCCATCTCAACACCAACACCCAGGTTCACTCAACGACCAGCAAGCTACAATTCTGGACACCCTATGCCAAGAGTCTAGCAAGACAGGAACACAACACCACCCATTATCAGAGAGGCTGCCTAAAATCATAATAAGTCCACAGACACCCCAGACCACACCACTAAACGTGGACCTGCCCACCAGAAAGACAAGATCCAGCCTCATCCACCAGAACACAGGCACTAGTCCCCTCCACCAGGAAGCCTACACAACTCACTGAACCAACTTTAGCCACTAGGAACAGACAGTGAAAACAACAGGAAGTATGAACCAGCAGCCTGCAAAAAGGAGACCCCAAACACAGTAAGATAAGCAAAATGAGAAGACAGAAAAACACACATCAGATGAAGGAGAAAGATAAAAACCCAACAGACCTAACAAAGGAGAGGAAATAGGCAGTCTAAATTAAAAAGAATTCAGAATAATGATAGTAAAGATGATCCAAAATCTTGGAAAGAGAATAGAGAAAACGCAAGAAACATTTAACAAGGACCCAGAAGAACTAAAGTGGAAACAAGCAACAATGAACAACACAATAAATGAAATTTAAAATACTCCAGAAGGGACCAATAGCAGAATAACTGAGGCAGAAGAACGGATGAGTGACCTGGAACATAAAGTAGTGGAAATAACTACTGCAGAGCAGAATAAACAAAAAAGAATGAAAAGAACTGAGGATAGTCTCAGAGGCTTCTGGGACAACTTTAAACACACCAACATTCGAATTATAGGGGTTCAAGAAGAAGAAGAGAAAAAGAAAGGGACTGAGAAAATATTTGAAGAGATTACAATTGAAAATTTCTCTAATATGAGAAAGGAAATAGTTAATCAAGTCCAGGAAGCACAGAAAGTCCTATATAGGATAAATCCATGGAAAAACAAGTCAAGACACATATTAATCAAACTTTCAAAAATTAAATACAAAGAAAGCATATTAAAAGCAGCAAGGGAAAAACAACAATTAACACACAAGGGAATCCCCATAAGGTTTAGAGCTGAACTTTCATCAGAAACTCTGCAAGCCAGAAGGGACTGGAAGGGCATATTTAACGAGATGGAGAAAAACCTAAAACCAGGATTATTCTACCCAGCAAGGACCTCATTCAAATTTGATGGAGAAATTAAAACCATTACAGTCAAGCAAAAGCAGAGAGAGTTTAGCACCACCAAATCAACTTTACAACAAATGCTAAAGGATCTTCTCTAGGCAAGAAACACAAGAGAAGGAAAAGACCTACAATAACAAACACCAAAATGTTAAGAAAATGGGAATAGGAACATACATATCGATAATTAAATATAAATGGATTAAATGCTCCCACGAAAAGACACAGACTGGTTGAATGGATACAAAAACAAGGCACATATATATGTTGTCTACAAGAAACCCACTTCAGACCTAGAGACACATACAGACTGAAAGTGAGGGGATGGAAAAAGATATTCTATGCAAATGGAAACCAAAAGAAACCTGGATTAGCAATTCTCATATCAGAAAAAACAGACTTTAAAATAAAGATTACTAGAAGAGACAAAGAAGGACACTACATAATGATCAAGGGATCGATCCAAGAAGAAGATATAACAATTGTAAATATTTATGCACCCAACATAGGAGCACCTCAATACATAAGGCAAATACTAACAACCATAAAAGGGGAAATCGACAGTAACACATTCATAGTAGGGGACTTTAACACCCCACTTTCACCAATGGACAGATCATACAAAATGAAAATAAATAAGGAGACACAAGCTTTAAATGATACATTAAACAAGATGACTTAATTGAAATTTATAGGACATTCCATCGAAAAACAGCAGAAGGCAAATTTTTCTCAAGTGCCATGGAACATTCTCCAGGATAGGTCATATCTTGGGTCACAAATCAAGCCTTGGTAAATTTAAGAAAATTGAAATTGTATCAAATATTTTTTTCCGACCACAACGCTATGAGACTAGATATCAATTACAGGAAAAGATCGGTAAAAAATACAAACACGTGGAGGCTAAACAATACACTACTTAATAATGAAGTGTTCAATGAAGAAATCAAAGGGGAAAACAAAAAATACCTAGACATAAATGACAATGGAGATACGACGACCCAAAACCTATGGGATGCAGCAAAAGCACTTCTAAGAGGGAAGTATACAGCAATACAATCCTACCTTAAGAAACAGGGAACATCTAGAATAAACAACCTAACCTTGCACCTAAAGCATTTAGAGAAAGAGGAACAAAAAAACCCCAAAGTTGGCAAAAGGAAAGAAGTCATAAAGATCAGATCAGAAATAAATGA
>NW_020172681.1:28481-30113 GCF_003031525.2 Neophocaena asiaeorientalis asiaeorientalis
AGCTCTCCCAGAGATCTCCATATCAATGCTAAGATGTAGCTTCACTCAACGACCAGCAAGCTACAATTCTGGACACCCTATGCCAAGAGTCTAGCAAGACAGGAACACAACACCACCCATTATCAGAGAGGCTGCCTAAAATCATAATAAGTCCACAGACACCCCAGACCACACCACTAAACGTGGACCTGCCCACCAGAAAGACAAGATCCAGCCTCATCCACCAGAACACAGGCACTAGTCCCCTCCACCAGGAAGCCTACACAACTCACTGAACCAACTTTAGCCACTAGGAACAGACAGTGAAAACAACAGGAAGTATGAACCAGCAGCCTGCAAAAAGGAGACCCCAAACACAGTAAGATAAGCAAAATGAGAAGACAGAAAAACACACATCAGATGAAGGAGAAAGATAAAAACCCAACAGACCTAACAAAGGAGAGGAAATAGGCAGTCTAAATTAAAAAGAATTCAGAATAATGATAGTAAAGATGATCCAAAATCTTGGAAAGAGAATAGAGAAAACGCAAGAAACATTTAACAAGGACCCAGAAGAACTAAAGTGGAAACAAGCAACAATGAACAACACAATAAATGAAATTTAAAATACTCCAGAAGGGACCAATAGCAGAATAACTGAGGCAGAAGAACGGATGAGTGACCTGGAACATAAAGTAGTGGAAATAACTACTGCAGAGCAGAATAAACAAAAAAGAATGAAAAGAACTGAGGATAGTCTCAGAGGCTTCTGGGACAACTTTAAACACACCAACATTCGAATTATAGGGGTTCAAGAAGAAGAAGAGAAAAAGAAAGGGACTGAGAAAATATTTGAAGAGATTACAATTGAAAATTTCTCTAATATGAGAAAGGAAATAGTTAATCAAGTCCAGGAAGCACAGAAAGTCCTATATAGGATAAATCCATGGAAAAACAAGTCAAGACACATATTAATCAAACTTTCAAAAATTAAATACAAAGAAAGCATATTAAAAGCAGCAAGGGAAAAACAACAATTAACACACAAGGGAATCCCCATAAGGTTTAGAGCTGAACTTTCATCAGAAACTCTGCAAGCCAGAAGGGACTGGAAGGGCATATTTAACGAGATGGAGAAAAACCTAAAACCAGGATTATTCTACCCAGCAAGGACCTCATTCAAATTTGATGGAGAAATTAAAACCATTACAGTCAAGCAAAAGCAGAGAGAGTTTAGCACCACCAAATCAACTTTACAACAAATGCTAAAGGATCTTCTCTAGGCAAGAAACACAAGAGAAGGAAAAGACCTACAATAACAAACACCAAAATGTTAAGAAAATGGGAATAGGAACATACATATCGATAATTAAATATAAATGGATTAAATGCTCCCACGAAAAGACACAGACTGGTTGAATGGATACAAAAACAAGGCACATATATATGTTGTCTACAAGAAACCCACTTCAGACCTAGAGACACATACAGACTGAAAGTGAGGGGATGGAAAAAGATATTCTATGCAAATGGAAACCAAAAGAAACCTGGATTAGCAATTCTCATATCAGAAAAAACAGACTTTAAAATAAAGATTACTAGAAGAGACAAAGAAGGACACTACATAATGATCAAGGGATCGATCCAAGAAGA